>NC_057798.1:178671753-178797458 GCF_018294505.1 Triticum aestivum | reverse complement strand
TTTTCTTGCATGACACGTGTTGGGAAAAGGATGAACAAAGCTCACGTAAAAGAAAAGAGTTGAAGAGCATAGATTCCCGACGACCAAGGAGGAGCAAGGAACCTCGCGATGGAGCCTCTGCAAGGAACCTTGCATGTTTTCCCCTGTTTTTTGCCGCCTGCCCACCTATAAACAACTAAAAGAACATGAACTTTTCGCTAACCACTAGAAACGGTACATCAGGATGCTAAGTTGAAGATGTTTTATACTCCCTCCGTTCCCAAATATAAGTCTTTTTAGATATTTCAATAAGGGACTACATACGAAACAAAATGAGTGAATCTACACTCTAAAATATGTACACAAGCCAACGCACTAACTCCATCAGATCCAACTCATGCACATACGTGCACAGCATGGAGCACACAATGCACGTACACAAGATGTGCATGCACACACGCTCGGCCGTAGAATGCACATGAATAACACATGCATGCGCACACACTCGGCTGCATGGAGGCGTGCGCCATCCGCGGCGACGTCCGGTTCGTCGTGCTACGACGAAGCTCGCACGCAACGGCGCATACGCATCTCTTGCAGCACCTCTTTGCCATCGTTGCTCAACTACTAGTCGGAGACGAAGACGACCGTAGCCTCGGCCTTAGAGCTAGCACCGATGGAAAAACACGCACGCTGGACGCACACGAGCACATACGGAGTGCCCACGATGTGGTGGTGGTGCGTCCCCAGTCGCCTCTACTCCTTCTGTGCACGTTGTCTATCAAGGCGGCTACATGCTAATGATGATGTGGGTGAGATCTTCTAGGACTCAGATGATGACGAGGAAAATTATGAGACACAAGGTGATGTACACCGTCAAGGTCCACGGTCAAGGGGGTGCTAGCAAGTGCTTAGATGTGCTTAGAGCAAGTACAATAGATCTGAGTCAGCGGGCTATAAGGAATAAACAATAGAGCTTAGTTGGAGGAAAGAGAAGAGGAGAGAGAAGGTAAGCAGGCTCTTCGTGGAGAGCCAGCTCTAGCACGTGCTCCTAGGCAGTTTGTACATGTTGACTATAAGATGGGCTGTAGGCTTATAGCCAGCAGCTGGCTATACTATTAATGCTCTTTAGATGAGGTGCTAAGTGCATTAAATGGCTTAGTAACTCAAGTGTTCAATGCATAGGTGCTTAGTTTATTGGTGCCACATCATATTTTATGCCTACGTGGCAGGCTTAGCAGCTATACATGGTGGAGCACTGGGAGAGGCCAAGGCTGCTCATAGTGGGGAGTAACTTGTACTGTAACATATTACTATGTTACTCTAAACATCTCTATAGACCGGAAAGGAGGGAGTAGTAACATAGACTAGTGTCATATGCAGAGTATGGGAGCACATGATATTTCCCCGTCTGGACCGATCCCAAGTTGGCTTCTCACCTTCTTGGCCCAACAAAAACCCCTCCCCCCTCCCGCGCGTGCTTCCCGCCCGGTGCCAGCTGAGCCCGCCGCTCCACATTGATGACAAGTCAGGGCGACGTGACCTCTCACTGCTTCCGCCATTGAAGCGGTGCGCCGACAGAGGGCACTGCCCGCTGCACACCCGACATTTCGGACTACACAGTGGATAGTAACTTTTAGAGCAAGTACTATAATTAGATGACATAAGCAGGCTATAAGGATTTAAATATAGTATTTGTGATTAGTTGAAGGAGAGAGAAGAGAAGCGGATTGTAAATGTGTAGCCGGTTGTACTCCAACATACTCTACTTTGTGAGACAAAAGGTGGGGCCATTATTAATGATATTGTATTTATACTAAAGGGACTAATGGACGCCTTAATTACTCCGGGTTTTTTGAGACAAACCTTGGTGGGGCTATTATTGAATTTTTTTGAGCTATTACTGACTTGGACGTGGGGTTTGGGGGCAAAAGGCCTACTATTATACTCCGACCTCACATGCTCTACCCTAGCCGCCACTGTATCATATGGTTTCGCACCGTTCTAGATCTTAGCGCCGCCACACAATTCTTCTCCAGCCCTCCTTCCGGCGTGCACCGTGAGAAGGGACAACAGTCCTCCAAACCCCGCCTTTCATGATCCTGTATGGGAGAGGGGCTATCAGGTTTTTGGTGAGCACACTCCTGTGACTGCTGCCAGCGACGACTTCCTCAATGACAGCCTTCTTCCCCGACCTCGGTAACCGCTTCATCAACGACATGAGTGACAACATCAACCACATCGGTTCTGCTCCCGCTGTACAGTATATGATTCTGTCCTCTTGGTTTAGTCCGCATCATTACTTTGATGTTTGCAGTTGTCATCATGATCTATTTACTGCTGATTCAGATTAAATCTCATACTAAATTGCTCATATATTCAACAATCCAATCCAAAAACCTGATCACAGGCAATTTACTTCAAGTGGTTTTGCTGCGCTTTTGAAGCTGCCTACTTTTAAGGGGGTGCAATATAAAAGGTGGCGCACAAGAGCAATATATTGGTTTCAGATCATGTACTGCTATGACGCCACTAAGGGTAAGCCTGAGGGCGATCTTAATCCTACACAGCAGGAAGCTTTTCAGAACATGGATACCCTTTTCAAAGCCGCCCTGCTGAGTGTTCTTGACGATTCCATTGTGGATTCGTATATGTTGTTTGATAGCGGCAAAGACATGTGGGCTGCGCTCGAGCCCACGTTTGGGCCCTCGGGCGCTGGCAACGAGTTGTACGTCATGGAGCATTTCTGTGACTACAAGATGACTGGTGAGCGCTGTGTTGTTCAGCAGACTCATGAGATACAATCACTCTCTAAGGAACTTGAGTACTTTAAGTGTGTGTTGCCGGACAAATTTGTTGCTGGGACCATCATTGCCAAGATTCCACCTTCGTGGAACGATTTTGCTACTTCTCTGAAAAACAAGAGACATGAGTTTTCTGTTTTGGATCTCATTAGCACTCTTGATTTTGAGGAGAAGGCGAGAGCAAAAGACACACGTGCTCGGGTCGCCGATGGAGCTTCTAGTGCCCACATGGTACACGAGAAGAACTTCCAGCCCAACCAGCCCCAAAACAACAAGAACAAATCTCAGGGGAAAGGCAAGTTTGATGCAAAGAACAAGCCGTCACATTCTACTAACTTCAAGAAGAATTCTCATAACGGGAAGGGATACAAACCTCAAATTTGGTAGCACCACACAAAATTTATATGGCTGCATCTACCCGCTGTCAGCTAACCTCATGGTGCTCCAGGTATTCCTACATTCGTAACTAGGTACAATGACCACCTCAAGATGAAATTAGCTTATTCGTACGTTGACTTGCTGAATGCAGTGCGGAACGATCCTGTCATGTGTGGAGGAGCAAACAAGCAGTGCAGCCGAAGGTGGAAATCAACCAAGGACTTATGAAATTATATGTAATCTTCCTCAGGCAGGTCAGTATCCCCTTCGTCCAGATGATCGTGTTTTGTCATGCCGAGCTATTGATATGTGCTACTGTTTTGCAACACCGTTTAAGTATAGCTACTGTTTTCCTATCTTTTCAGATCAGGACAATGAATATGATATCAGGGGAACTGCACAATATGTACCCATGTTGAGTCATCTCTATTGCCTCATGTGTTTGCTGCAAATGTGTCAGCATCAATTGCAAGATGAGGCAGCTAGCTAGCTGTGGAGTTGCCAACATGCTCAAAGTGCTCGCAACATTGAGAAGAAACAAGCATGCCCAGGAAATTAATGCGTGCGCAGGGAGGCCCTTTGCTCAGAGAAGCATCGACCGATTTACTTTATTTCCACACCTTCTCACAGTTTTGTATATTGGTTATAGATGGTGAATCATTGAGATGCATAGACATCCTGAACTTTTGTTCTTCTGAATGTCAGTTTAATGTGAGTGTCTGCATCCAGTACCGCATCCTCTAATTTGGTGGATGCACACAGAGAAAATAAATCTCCTTAATTTACTCCATAACCACCCTATTAAATAGGCCTAGTAACAAACCAGGCGCATGCAGTGGCCGGCGGGCACATGCATCCTGCATGCATGACCAGTCATGCAGCAACGCAAAAGAAGAGAGCGGTTCTTGGGAAAAAGCGAGTAGTTAGTGCAGCGGGCCTTATAAACACGAACAACTCGCTCTCCCGCTTCTGTCTCCCCACCCAATTCCCCCCACTCCCCAATCTTCCTCACTCGTCCAGAAAACCCCGCTCACCTTCTTCCTCACTCGTACAGAAAACGCCTACTCCTCTTCTTCCACTCCTACACAAATCCCCAGCCCTCCTTCTTCCCCACTCGCACTACCACTAGGCTCGTCTCTGGCTACTCTGCTCAAACCCGTGAGCTCGGCGCGACGCCAACAAGGAAAATAGAGTCGGCTGGTCCCAGTGCCAAGAAGATGAGGCTCCCACCAGCGGCGATGCCGGTTGTAGATCCCGCACCCGGTAGCGCGGGGAGAAGCAGCGAGCCCCCCACCTGGATCTGAGGAACCGGTAGAATCTCCGGTGGACCGCATCAGCGATCTCCCGGACGTCATCCTTGAGGAGATCATCTCGCTTCTCCCCACCAAGGATTGCTGCCGCACACAAGTCCTCTCAACTCGGTGGCGCCCTCTATGGCACACCGCGCCCCTCAATCTTGATTGTCGTTAGATATCTGTCCTTCCTGAATTTGATCTCATCAGAGCCATCGTCTCTTTTCACCAGCAGGGCCTCGTTCAATGCCTCTGCATCCCGACAAGCTACCTGTTGTCCGTACCCGGCAAGGTGGACGCTTGGCTGACATCCCCTGAATTCGGAAAACTCCAGTAGTTTGAGTTCAACCATTTCCATGAAAGTTTCATACCACGAACATACCAAGAATTCGTGCCCACACCACCGTTGTCCATCTCGCGGTTTTCCTCCTCTCTCCACACCGCCACCTTCGCCCGGTGCCATCTACCATATGATCTGGTACAAATGCTTCGACTCCCACTGCTAAAAAAACTTTCGCTTGTGGTGGTTTATTTGTCGAAGGCCTCACTGCACAGCATCATCCACTCCAGTTGCCCTGCCCTGGAGCGCTTGCTGATTGTTTTGGGAATAGAAATCAATATCAATTGTCTCCAAATAAAGTCGCCTCACCATAAAAGCATTGGAATTTGTTTTGAAGGACATCAGCTCATCATCGAAGATGCCCCTTCACTTGAAAGGTTGCTCCTTGATAATTGTTATACACCTTCAGAAATAACTGTCGTCTCTGCGCCCAAACTGGAGACCTTGGGCGTAATTCATGACCCGTTTAATAATCACAAGGAGTTGGTGTTTGGCTCCTCACCTTTTCAGGTACCATATATTATCATCTACACATTTGTAATCATATGCTGCATTTTTCATTTGTGCGCATAAGTTTTATATCATCTTGGAGTACACTTTGGGTACTAATATTATGTTATATGCTCAATGAAGAGTTTGTCCATTGATAGCCTATCAATGCTGCTGGATTCTGTCAAGATCATATATATCAGAATGTATAGTTTTGATCTGGACATAATTATTGGCTTGCTGTGATGGTTTCGATCTCTGGAGAATTTATACATAGAGGTGTTGATTTCATCCACATTGAAAGCCCGTATATATTGTACTAGAATTAACTGTTCAGCCGTCGTTCTTTCGACATACTCTTTTTTCAGACCTTAACTGTTTTCAATCTTCATGTCTACTTAGGCAGAACCACATGGAGAAAAACATATAACCAATCGTTGGCGTAATAAGCACAAGGATTTTCTCAGTTCTCATGACATTCATTTGAGGACAATAACGATGGGACGATATGCATCCAACAAGGCAAACAGAAGCTTTGTCACATTCTTCCTGTTGAATGTGAGGTTACTATTGTCCATGAGGCTTAATTTTTATAGCAAGAGATTTCTCACGGACGAACATGTTGAACAGCAAAAAAAGAAGTTTCAGGTGGACAAATGGGCTTCTAAACGTGCTCGGCTTCTATTTACAACAAGTTGTAGACATCCTAAAATATATTTTTTTGCACAGGATGTCGATTTTATGGATCAGACCGATCCATTTGTTTGTGACTGCAAAAAAGAGTGGTTGGGTTAGATGTTACTTCATGTTCAATCTGGGTTTTGTCTAAAAATTTGATGAACAATTAATCCTTGGCCTTTTTGTACCATTTGTATGCTTGACTTGCGTGTTGTTGCCCTCGTACTCCCCTCCACGTGCCACTACACTGCCGCATCTTCCATGGCTGCTGTTCGTTCCCGTCCGAGGCCTTGCCGTCGTTCTCCGCCTTGGTTAGCTGGCTGTGCTCGCCGCCGTCTGGTGTTGTCAACATGGTCAACAACCAAGAGGAATCAGGAGATGACTGTATGTGGAGAGGCTGACAGTAGGGACCCACCAGGGTCATTGCATTTCGCTAGCAGGTGCCTCGTTATTACAAGCCAAAACAATACTTCCTCCTAATTGTTTGACAACTAGGTTCCACGCCATTGTCAATGTAGTCAATAAACGAGAAAATTACACAATGAGCGGATAACACCAGGGACCCAGCAGCTCGCCCAATTGTTTTTCAGTTTCAGAGACGGAGCTCAACTGCACGCTGTGCGGGGGCTGTGGCCCATCTAGCCCACGCTTACGCTTTTATTAAGCACATGGCGAGCCCAGTTGATATTTTTTTCCTTTCTGAAATTGGCTAGCCCAGTTCTTTTTTTGGAGAATACCAAAACCGAGGCCTACTTGCTTTTCTCAGCCCTGCTAGGCTGCAAATCTTTCAAGACGAGGAGGGATAAGAAATGGGCTTCCCCAGAAAACGGGCTATAAGTTGTAAGAAATGGGCTGTAAATTTTTAAACCAAAGCCAACCGGCAATTGCATTAAAATATCATTTTTTAAGGATTTCTCCACTCTCTACTCTTATAAAAACCAAAGCCAACTGCCGATTACATTAAAATATCATCTTTTCACCCACAAGATAAACTACTCATACAAATGCATCTTCATGTTCCGTGCAACGAACAAGCATCTTGCTAGTTAAGATTCTAAATTTCATTCATTTTTTTGCGGAGAATTGTTTTTGGAATTTTATTTTGATATAATTTTTTGAAAACTATTTTTAACGTGACTCGAAATTTCGTGATTAAAAGAGTTCGGACCCCACTGAAATATGCAAAATTTCGTTGAATTTTTTAGCAGTGCCCAGAATATATGGTCTGTAATGCTAATAAAAAGAATATGGGCTTCTAATATCCTTAAGAATTAGCAAATGGGATGTAAATTATTGAAAACAGTGACTGTTGGATGTCCATCCAACGACCGTCGTGCTTTTTCAATCTCTGATCTTCCTGCTCCAGCCGCCCAAACCAGCGCCGGCGGGTTTGCCTGCTCCCTCCTCTCGTGGCTGGCTGTGCTACCGCCAGGCCATCCCTCTAACCACCCACACATCCTGTTATTTTCCGGCGACGTCAGCCTCACCCCACAGCCGACTAGTCAGCGCTCGTTCTCCCCTCAGCGCGGGAATCCGCTGTGGTGGCTTCGCTGGCTCCGGGTGGTTCTCTTCCTGGGCCCCGCCCTCGTCCACTGCGTTTGTGCTCTCGGCGCGGCGAGGTCAACATGGTCAACAAACAACAGCCATCGGAAGAGGCTGACAGTAGGGGCCCACACAGGAAAATGCCTCCTTATCACGCGCAAAATAATGATTCCTCCACCTGATAGCTGGGACCCACCGGAAGGGTCTCTGTATTTCGTGAAAAAAACATTCCCCCTGCTGTCAGCTCGGACCCACCGGAAATGCCTCTTTATTACGCACAAAAAAATGAATACTCCCCTTGCTAGCTGGGACTCACCTTGGTGGGAGGCTGACTTGTGGGCCTACTAAGTTTACGGGGACGGAGGGCTTTGTCAACTTAGTCAATATGAACGACTCTAGCTCCAGTGACCGTACGATGTCCATCCAACGACCGTAGTGCTTCTTCAACCTCTGGTCTTCGTGCTCTAGCCGCCCAAAGCAGCGCCGGTCATGCCGTGTGCTCCTGCCTCCCGTGGCCGGCTGTGATGCCCCGGAGGCCTCACCGCCCCCTACTACTCCCACCGCTGGCCAGGCCATCCCTCTACTCACCACACCCCCTGTTATTCTGCGGCGATGGCAGCCTTACCCTCGTACATCTCTTCGCGTGGGCATCCACTGGTGCGTCTTCTCCGGCTCCGCGTCGTCCCCTTCCTAGGCCTCACTGTCGTCCACCGCCGTGGTGCTCTCGGCGCCGCGTGGTCAATGTGGTCAACGACCGACTTCCATCGGAAGAGTACTGTGTGTGGAGAGGCTGACAGCTGGGTCCACGACGGCCGCAAGGAAGTGCCTCCTTATTACGCGCAAAATAATTATTCCTCCACCTGACAGCGGGGACCCACCGGACGGGCCACCGTATTTCATGAAAAAAACGTTTCCCCCTGACTGCTGGGACCCACCAGCTACATCTTCGCATGCAAGGAAGTGTGTCCAGGCAAAGAAAAAACAATTCGCCCCCCTGATTGCTGGGACCCACCAGCTACATCTTCGCACGCAAGGAAGTGCGTCCGAGCAAAAAAAAAAAAAACAAAACGATTCGCCCCCTGACTGCTGGGACCCACCAGCTACATCTTCGCAGGCAAGGACGTGCCTGACAGTCCACCTGGTCGAAGCGTACGTAGCGTTGTCATTCTGGTCGCGAACGTGTACGTACATACTGGTCGATGTAGAGGCGCGCACGTGTCGTAGTAGAGGCGCGCACGTGTCGTAGTAGAGGCGCGCACATAGCATGTACACGTACGTACAACGGCGAGGGTGCAAGAAAGAAAATACGGCCACACACGTACATACGGGCAGGGTCTCAAACGCCTACTCGCGCAAACGTACAAGGCTGGGTCGTAACGGAGGAACAGAGTCGTCGTCGTGTTCATGGGGAGGCAATGGAACGCGTCGTGTTCATCGGGAGGCAACGGAATGCGTGGGAGCCAACCAGCTTGGATGGAACAGGCGATGGAAACGAGTCCTGGCGTACCGCAGAACGGAGGAAACGGCCTTGTGTTCGACCGGCCACGTTCGGAATGGGGTCCTGTTGATCGGGAGGGGTGTGGCGTACCGCAAAACAGAGGAAACAGACCTCGTACGGTCGAAACGGGGGTCCTGTTGATTGGGAGGGGTGTGGCGTACCGCAAAATGGAGGAAACAGACCTCCTATAGTCGAAACGGGGGTCCTGTTCATCGGTAGGGATGTGGCGTACCGCAAAATGGAGGAAACGGACCTCCTACGGTCGAAAAGGGGGGTCCTGTTGATCGGGAGGGGTGTGGCGTACCGCAAAATAGACGAAACGGACCTCCTACGGTCGAAACGGGGGTCCTGTTCATCGGGAGGGGTGTGGCGTACCGCAAAACGGGACTCCACGGGATACTGTTCATCTCCACCGTCGACCTCCTCCAGGCTCCACGGGCTACCGTCGACCTCCTCCAGCCTCCACGGGCTCCTATTGATCCAGCCTCCACCGCGCGCTACTCCGCTGGCTACTGTTCAACTACCCCTCCACCATCTACTGTTCATCCAGCCCTCCATCGTCTACTGTTCATCCAGCCCCCCACACCACGGGGTCTTGTTCAACCACCCCTCCACGGCCACCCCTCCACCGTCTACTGTTCATCCAGCCCTCCACACCACGGGGTCCTGTTCATCCAGAGGCAACGCCACCGCTCACTATTCATCCACCCCCCGCAACGCTCACTGTTCATCCAATCGATCGGCTTCAGTTAGCAGTAGTAGCGAGGGAATCTCTCCATCGGGTTCAGTTAACAGCCATCGATCGATCGCCCGGGTTCAGTAACGCGTAGCCTGTAGTGCAATCGCTCGGGTTCAGTTAGAGCCCAACACCTCGCTCGGGTTCAGTTAGAGCCAACGCCGCGCACGTGTACGAGAGAAACGCGCATCGCTTGGCCCCGACCTCCCACCGTAATCGGCAACTCCCCGAAATTTTCCTCCCCCTCGCTTCTACCATGGTTTTTTCCGTCATGGACGGCCCAAAGAATGTCATGCAGCTGCGTCTCCGGCCCGCCCAGGACGAAAAGCCCATTTTCTGTCATGATTTTTTGTCATAGAAGTAGGAGCCCACCACATCTATGATGATACCGGGTTTTGTCACAATTATCATCATAGAAGTGTCATATGTATGACAGAAAAAAAACTCGTTTGGCCCAAAATGACACGGATGTGTCTTTTTTTGTAGTGTTATCACCAAATCAAGATGGCGGTGGAAGACATGGAGAAGAAAGCCTTCCTAACACCATGTGGGGTGTACTGCTACACTTGCATGCCGTTCCGGTTGCGCAACGCGGGCGCGACCTTCCAGCGGCTGATGCACATCGCCTTAGGCCGGCAGCTCGGGAAAAAGGCCGAGGCTTACATCGACGACATTGTTGTGAAGTTTCGGGAGGCAAGGACCTTGATCCAGGATTTGGAGGAAACCTTCGCGAGCCTCCGCCAGGTGGACTTGCGACTTAACCTGGAGAAGTGCGTGTTTGGCATCCTTTCTGGCAAGCTACTGGGCGTCCTCGTGTCCCACAGGGGGATCGAGGCCAACCCGGAGAAGGTCAAGGAAATCAAAGACATGACTCCACCGCAAACCCTCAGAGAAATGCAGAAGCATGCTGGTCGCATGACTGCATTAGGACACTTCATCTCCAAGCTAGGGCAGCGTGCCCTGCTGTTCTTCAAGCTGATGAAGAAGAAAGGCCCATTTGAGTGGACACAAGAGGTCGACCAAGCATTTCAAGACCTCAAGAAATATCTGAGCAGCCCTCCGGTGATGGTGGCACCGTGCCCTCTCGAGTCCTTGGTGTTCTACCTTGCCGCCACTCCCTACTCTGCCAGCGCAGCCTTGAGGCAGCTCGGGAGGGACAACAGGCTAAGGCTGCATCACGCCCAGCCACGGCCTCAGCCGTGGTGACACAAGACCAAGAAGGCCTCGCGAAGACCACGACCTCGGCAGCCGTGGACCATCCTCAGCAGGAAGATGCCCCCAGGGATGAGGAGGCCGCTCCAAGCGACTAGGTGCTGGGGGATCCATCGTCTTAGGAGGCGCCTCAACCTCTGGAGGACACAGGCCTTGTCAGCACACCTACCCTCGTCGAGCATCCAGTGTACTTCGTCGGCACGGTGTTGCGGTATGCAAGGGGGTGATACCCCATGCCTTAGAAGCTCTTACTCACGCTCTTGGTGGCCTCGCGTAAGCTGCGGCACTATTTTCAAGGTCACCCCATCAAAGTCGTCTCAACCTACCCACTGGAAAGGGTACTCAGGAGCCCTAACTCTGCTGGAAGGGTCGACGAGTGGAACATCGAGCTGCAGGCATTTCAGTTCGAGTTCAGCACGACCAGGGTCGTCAAGGGGGACGCACTTGCTGATTTTGTGGCAGAATGGACGGAGGCGCTAGGGCTCAAGGCGGGCGAGTATCGGTCTCTCTTCCCAGGAAGCGAGGCACCATATGGCTGGGTCATGTACTTCGACGGAGCATTCTCACGGCAGGGCACGGGGGCTGGTGCGGTGCTTATATCTCCCACTCAGGACAAGCTCTACTACGTTGTACAACTCTGTTTCCAGCAGATTGAGAAGGTCTCCAACAACATAGCAGAGTATGAGGGCCTCATAGCAGGCCTGAAAGCTACGACATCACTGGGAGTGAAGCGCCTCATCATTAAGGGCGATTCGCAACTCCTCATCAACTTCTCCAACAAGGTATATGAGCCAAGGACGAGCACATGGAGGCATATCTTGCGGAGGTACGCAAGATGGAGAAGCAATTCTGGGGGCTGGAGTTGCAGCATGTGCCCCGTGGCACCAACCAACAGGCTAATGACATCGCCAAGAGGGCTTCCAGGCAGCTGCCTCAGGAACCCGGCATTTTTGAGGGGCGACTCTTCAAGCCATCAGCAGCACCATCACTTTCAAGCACATCATAGCCTTGGGAAGAACTCCCTCAGCGACCTGCCACAGGAGCCCCAGTCTGTGGCCCGACCTCGGGTGCGCGCTTGCTCTTGGCGATGGAGCCTTAGGAGGGATGCTAGAGTACGGAATTCAAGGACTACCTGATGCAAGGGACGCTGCCAGAGACAGAGGAGGACACGAAACCCATGGCCCGGCAGGCCACGACCTACTGCATCCAAGACGGTGAGTTATACCGGAAGTGCCCCAATGACGTTTCCCTCTGTTGCATCTCCAGGGAATAGGGGAAGGAGTTGCTGGCTGACATACACTATGGAGATTGCGGACACCACTCATCATCACGGACCCTCGTCGGCAAGGCGTTCCGCAGTGAGTTCTACTGGCCTACGACACTCAACGACGCGACCGAGCTGGTGAAGTCCTGTGAAGCCTGCCAATTCCATGCCAAGTAGATCCATCAGCCAGCTCAGGGCCTGCAGACCATCCTGCTCTCATGGTCGTTTGTAGTCTGGGGGCTGGACATCTTGGGCCCGTTCCCTCGAGCGCCTGGGGGCTACCGCTACATCTATGTTGCAATCGACAAGTTCATAAGTGGGCATTGGTGGAAGCCGTCCACACCATCCCAGCCGATTCTGCGGTCTCGTGAGCTGGTTTGGGGTCCCTAACTGCATCATTACCGACAACGATTCGCAATTTACCAGCAATCTTTTCAAAATATATTGTGCTAACCTTGGAACGCAGATATGCTATGCTTCAGTGGCGCACCCCCGGAGTAACGGTCAGGCCGAACGCGCCAACACTGAGGTCCTAAGGGGCCGCCAGACCAGGACCTTCAAGAAGAAGCTGGAGGCCTACGGCAGGGGCTGGTACGACGAGCTCCAATCCGTGTTGTGGTCCATCTGCACTACTGCCACCAAGCCAACTGGCGAGACCATGTTCTTCCTCGTCTAAGGAGCAGAGGTGGTTCTCCCTCACGAGGTCAGGCGTCGCTCCGCGCGGGTCCTAGTGTTTGATGAGGCGTAGTAGGATGCCATGCGGGGGATGGACCTCGTGCTGGGGGAGGAACGCTGTCGTGAAGCCACGCTACGAGCAGCAAGATACCAGTAGGTGCTACGGCGGTATCACTGTCGCAACATCCGCCCCAGGACCCTCGAGGTAGGTGACCTCGTACTCAGGCGGGTGCTCTCAAGGGAAGGGCTGCATAAGCTCTCGCCCATGTGGGAGGGCCCGTTCAAGGTTGTCCATGTTTCCAGGCCTGGCGCCGCGCGCCTGGAGACTCAGGAGGGGGTACCCATCCCAAACGCCTGGAACATCCAGCATCTTTGGAAGTTTTACCCCTGAAGAAAGGCCCCGTGCCTGTGAAGAAGGCCCGGTGCCTGTGAAGCTCGCCGCTCTGAAGAAAGTCCCAGTGCCTGTGAAGAAGGCCCGGTGCCTGTGAAGCTCGCCGCCCGAACAAAGGCCCGATGCCTATGAAGAAGGCCCAGTGCCTGTGAAGCTTGCCGCACGTGACACTCTCACGTAATAATGAGTGGGGCTGTACAAGCCCCGGAGTCTCCGGAGTGCCGCCCTCGGGCCTCGGGGGCTCCCGCCCACGCCCAGTGGCAGCACTTAGCTCCGCGCCGGTGAGAAGACATCGAAGACTAGATTAGGTGCCGGACGCGGCTTTTCATTTGCTTTCCGCAATTGGCTTGTTCCCCCTTGTTTGAACCTTGTTTAAAAGTTGCTTCTGGTGTTCTTTGCCAGTTTTTCCCATCGTCTTCTGCCCTTGTTTTCTGTTTTCCACCCTTCGTCTGACTCGTTCTCTCTCTCACAAACCTCGCGAGGGGGCTGCGCGGGTGCCCTCGTGAGTCCTTCCTCTCCTGATTTTCGCGAGGCTCTCTCGTTTGAGTTTGCAGCGGGAGCACCCCTCCCAGTCCATGCCCCTCGGGCATCGCGACACCAAGCACCGGGGCATGGCCGACAGCCCTCGCGACCAAGGTTCAGAAATGATTCTCCCAATAGATTTTTGCAGCTCTTAAGGCGCCCGGCGAGGCCCGAAGCAGGCACCTCACAAGGCGGAAACTACTTCAAACGTCCCAAGCTAAGTTGTCCTATGCACAAACGCATAACAACGACACCATAACACAGCACAAGAATAGTACATGCAATACGATAATTAGGGTATCATAGTTTGTTGCACGCCCCCCCCCCACGGGGCCCCATACTTTTCTTGCGAAGTAGGAAAAGGAGGAAAACAAAATAAAAGCGGCGCACGCCTTGCAACAGCTCGCGAGGAGGGATCTGCGTCGTCCTCCCGAGCTCAATCAGACTCCGCCTCACGCTTCACCGGAGCACGGCGACGGGATGACCCGTTGCCGACCTCGAAGTGGGCAGGTGACGTGGTGGCTGATCGCGGCCACCGCTGGAGGAGCTGTCGCTGGAGGAGGAGCTGCGGTCGCCACCGGGGGCGGGTTCGCCTTCGCCCTCGTCATAGCCGTCGCCAAGGCCGAGCAGCTCATCGCCATCATTATCTTCAGGGTAGCACCCAACGCGGCGTCCTGTAACGCCCCAGATGTAACTTTCCATATTTGTATCCAACTCTTGCTGTCTCCGGCGCTAAGTTATATTTATTTATCGGGTTTGGGTCTTTGTCTCCGTGTGTTGTTTTTCTTTTTCGTGCATCTCTTATCATGTCATCACGTGCATTGCATTTGCATACATGTTCATCTCATGCATTCGAGCATTTTCCCCGTTGTCCGTTTTGCATTCCGGCGCTTCGTTCTCCTCCGGTGGTCATTTCTAGTCTTCTTTCGTGTGTGGGGTTTAAACATTTCCGGATTGGACCAAGACTTGCCAAGCGGCCTTGGTTTACCACCGGTAGACCGCCTGTCAAGTTTCGGGTCATTTGGACTTCGTTTGATACTCCAACGGTTAACCGAGGGACCGGAAAGGCCTCGTGCGTGTTGCAGCCCAACTCCCCCCCAAATTTGGCCCAAAACCCACCAAACTCTGCTCCATGTCCTAGAGCGTTCGATCACGATCGCGTGGGCGAAAACCGCACCTCATTTGGACTCTCCTAGCTCCCTCTAATGGCCTATATATAGACCCCCTCCTCCAAATCCCGGATCCCCTCGTCTCAAACCCTAGCTAAAAAAAATAAACTCCCAGCCACCGACGGACATGGTCCGCCGCCTGACCGGACACGTCCGCCGGCGCCCCGACCGCTCCGGTGCCGCCACGTGGGCGAGGCCCACATCGCCGCCGCTGAGGCCCGGGAGCCCGAGGCCGGCCCCCCGCGGCCCGTCTCCGCGCCGCCGCTCCCCGCGCCCGACCCCGACGCCTGCGCCGCCTCCTTCCCCCGACGCCCGGTGACCGGCGCCGCCGCGGGCCGCCTCTCCGGCCGCCGCACCTCGCCGGCGCGCGAGCCACTGCCGGCCGACCCCGCCGCCGCACCGGCGCCTCCTCGCCGCGCCCCTCCGCTGCCTCCTCGCAGGCGCCGCCCCCCCCCCCCCCGGCGACCTCCTCCACCGCCGGCGCACCCCGCAGCTCCGGTGAGCTCGAGCTCCACCGCCGGCGCCGCCTCGGCTTCCGCGCCGCGATCCCGATCTGGATCCGGTCGCGTGAACAGTAAACCCTAACCCCCGTTTTTTTCTAAGTCCTGAAAATATTTGATCCAAGTTGCTCTGTTCGAGGTCCCGTAACTTTGCAACCTCAGCTCCGATTTGGGCGTATGATATATCAAAATCTTCGGCTCGACGTGTACATCATTTCATTCCATTGCATCATTTGCATTTGAGGTCATCTTGATGCCCAAAATGTTGTTAGAAGGAGGCTTCGTGAGTGAAATTGCAGATCCGTTAGTTCATCATGCACTTTTGTCATTTTTGCCATATTTAATTCGTGCATGATATGCCTGTGCCCCTTTGGGATGAATTGTTAAGCATTTTGTCTTCTTTCTAGAGGTGCCACCCATGCATTTTTAGGATGTGTGTGTTGTCTTGTCCAAGCTTGCGAAGAGAGGTACCTGAGATTGCAGATTTCAGGGACTTAGTGATTTCACTAAGTCTGGGATATTTTAGTTCGTGATGCTATATGTCCAGCTTGTTTCCTAGTGATCCGTGCCTCTTTTGAGGATGATCAGTAAGGGAGTTTTGATATTTATGTTATGCTCTATCCATCCATGTCTTTGTTTGCATATGTGGAGTGCTCTAGGTTGACTCAATCGAGCTCAACTTTTGCTTCGTTGTTAATCTGGGCAGATCATCAACTTGTTTGCGATTTCGCCGATGCTACCGTTAGTGTTCCATGCATGCTATGCCTTCGTTCTTGCCATGTGTAGCTAGAACTTTGTGCCTTCTTGCTGGTTATATGCTTTCCTTGCCATGACTTGCACCGTAGTGAGTGCATCGAGCTCGTTTACATGCCTTCGTGAGCTATATTTCAGCGTGTCTCAGTTTTCACTAAATCGCAGACCGGTGTCATATCTTAAAACGCTCGCCATTTCCAAACCGTAGCTCCGATTCCAATGATCTTTATATCGTTTTCAAGCGATTTCATCCCCTCTATCCAGTGGCACACTTGGTTTTCCAAGTTGACGCCAGGTTCATGCATTTCCTGTCATATCTTGCATTTTGCATCCCGCATCGCATCCCGCATAGCATATCGTCGTTTCATCATATTCCTTGGTCTTGCCCGTGGTTGATTGTACCCTTGTTGCTTGTTTTCTTGTTGGGTAGAGCCGGGAGACGAGTTCGCTACCGAGGAGCCCGTTGAGTTTGCTTGCGAGGATCCAGTCAACTCTGACAACTGTGCAGGCAAGATGATCATACCCTCGAAATCACTACTATCTTTGCTATGCTAGTTTGCTCGCTCTTTTGCTTTGCCACTGCTACGATGCCTACCTTTTGCTTGTCAGCCTCCCAATTGCCATGTGATCCCCTAACCCACCATTGTCCTAGCAAACCGTTGATTGGCTATGTTACCGCTTTGCTCAGCCCTTCTTATAGCGTTGTTAGTTGCAGGTGGAAGATTGGAGCCGTTCCTTGTTGGAACTTTTATTTACTTGTTGGGATATCACAATATACCTTACTTAATTAATGCATCTATATACTTGGTAAAGGGTGGAAGGCTCGGCCTTATGCCTGGTGTTTTGTTCCACTCTTGCCGCCCTAGTTTCTGTCATATCGGTGTTATGTTCCCGGATTTTGCGTTCCTTACACGGTTGGGCTATTATGGGAACCCCTTGACAGTTCGTCTTAAGTAAAGCTCTTCCAGCAATGCCCAACATTGGTTTTACCATTTGCCACCTAGCCTTTTCTTTCCCTTGGGTTCTGCAGACTCAAGGGTCATCATTATTTTACCCCCCGGGCCAGTGCTCCTCTGAGTGTTGGTCCACCTGTCAGCTACCGGTGGCTACCAGGGGCAACTCTGGGCTGGCCTACCCGTACCTAGGACAATCTGAGTGTGCCCTGAGAAAGAGATATGTGCAGCTCCTATCGGGATTTGTCGGCACATTCGGGCGGTGTTGCTGGTTTAGTTTTACCCTGTCGAAATGTCTTGTTGTACCGGGATACCGAGTCTGATCGGAATGTCTCGGGTGGAGGTCTATTCCTTCGTTGACCGTGAGAGCTTGTCATGGGCTAAGTTGGGACTCCCCTGCAGGGATTGAACTTTCGAAAGCCGTGCCCGCGGTTATGGGCAGATGGGAATTTGTTAACGTCCGGTTGTAGAAAACCCGAAGTTGACCTTATTTAAAATACATCAACCGCGTGTGTAACCGTGATGGTCTCTTCTCGGCGGAGTCCGGGAAGTGAACACGGTGTTGGAGTTATGCTTGACGTAGGTTGCTATAGGATCACTTCTTGATCATATTTGTATCGACCGTGCTTTGCCCTCTCTTCTCGCTCTCTTTTGCGTATAAGTTAGCCACCACATATGCTAGTCGCTTGCTGCAGCTCCACATATTTTTGCCTTATCCATTCCTATGAGCTTAAATAGTTTTGATCGCGTGGGTGTGAGATTGCTGAGTCCCTGTGGCTCACAGATACTACAACTCCAGATGCAGGTCCAGGTGATTCCGCTCCAGGTGACGAGTACGAGCTCAAGTGGGAGTTCGACGAGGACTCTCAGCGTTATTATGTTTCCTTTCCTGATGATCAGTAGTGGTGCCTGGTTGGGGTTATCGATTCAGGACCTTGTCGCATGTTGGGTTCTTTTCTATTTTTGGCGCCGTAGTCAGGCCATGAGTGTTTGTTTGATGGATGTTATTTATGCACTCTGATGTGACGTGGCGAGTGTAAGCCAACTATGTTATCTCCCCCTTTTATTATATATTACATGGGATGTTGTAATGATTGCCTGACTTGCGACATTGCTTTCAATGCGGTTATGCCTCTAAGTCGTGCCTCGACACGTGGGAGCTATAGCCGCATCGAGGGCGTTACACGTCCTTCTTCTCTTGTCGGTGTTCTGGGAACGGGGGTACCCAGACTTGCCTGCCTGCGGCCTGCGGCGTGGCTCAAGGAGTGGCCCAGTACAGACCATCTTAGGAGCCCCCATTGCTTGATCGTTTTTAGCAGCCGAGTTGTGTCTAGAAAAATGTTTTGAGTCCTTAGGAATTATATATCGGAGAGCTTAGGAATTCTTTTACTTCCCAGTCTCCTCATCGGCTCTGGTAAGGCATCCAGACGTAGAGTTTTGACTCTTCTCTTCTCAAATTTCACTAAATTTTTTTTTTAGGATCACGTGAGTATCTTGGTTTTGTTCCGATGGTTTTGTGACGAGAACATTGTTCTTGGTGCCTCCTGTCTTTAGGGGTTGTGGCAGTGTCCCGGGGAGTTGAGCTCCGAGGTGTTGTCGTCACAATTTTATCGTTGCAATTCTGGTATACTTGAGATATGTGTGCGACATCGGAAATCTCCTTTATGCAGTGCGTTGGTGAGATAACCTCGACGCCACCCAGTACTGGGGCGGGAGTTCGGGAGTATCGCCATAACTTGTATAACGGATGCTTTTCGAAGGTTGAGTTAGATGGTTTCCGAAGTTTTCCTGGTTATGTGTTGAAGGATGGATACAGCTGGATGTAGGATTTGCTAGTTTGGGTGAGATATTGTGCTTCCCCTGTATCCCCAACACCTGATTGCATAACCGGAAAGGTTCGGGAATTTCATAGGTGGGAATTCTAGTAGCTCTAGTTCTTCTTCCACGGATATTGGTTTGAGATTGGGATTTCTTACCGATTATTCGTTCTTGATCCGTACCTTGTTGATTATTTCTATACCTTAATTCTACGTGGCTTCTCAATTTATGGATATGTGACCATTTGAAGAGGAATGCATTCGTTCATTTTGTTCGGATGTGAAGACTATATGTTGCAATTTTCATTCCGTTGGATTCAGCTTCTATATTGTTGTCTATCAATGTGCTAATGGTGGTCAACCTCTTCAGGATGGCTCCTCCAACGCGCATGACTCCGAATCCTGATCCGCCTCCACCTCCGCCTCCTCCAGAAGCATGGCAAGCTGTGATGGCCGCTACTAATGCAAACACACAGTTGATCATGCAAATCCTCCAAGAGCGGAATCAAGGCAGTCAAGGGAATCAAGGCCATAATCAGCACCACTTTGCTACTCTGAACCAGTTCCTTGCTAATGGCCCAAAGACGTTCAGCGGTTGTGTTGAGGCTACCGATGCTGACGATTGGCTAGTGGATCTGGGCAAGCATTTTGAATGCAACAACGTCAGGCCTGAAGATTTCGTCAAGTTTGCTTCTTTCCAGCTCAAAGATCAGGCTGCAGAGTGGTTCCAGCAGTACAAGGATTCCAAAGGTGGACGTGTTATCACTTGGGACGATTTCCGTCAAGATTTCCGCGCTCATCACATCCCTCAAAGTGTGGTTGAGAGTAAGCGTCAGGAATTCCGCAATCTGAAGCAAGGCTCTTTGTCTGTCTATGACTACAACAAGTTGTTCCAGAAGCTCGCCCGTTTTGCCAAGCAGGATGTTCCTGATGAGAAGAGCATGATCTATCAGTTCAGGGGTGGTCTTCGTGAGGAAATTCAGCTCGCTCTTGTCCTCTTTGAGCCGTTGAGATACGATGAGTTCTACAACATGGCACTGAAGCAAGAGGCTGCTCAGATGAGGTGTGATGCTTCCAGGAAGCGTGCCAGAGATGTTACTCCGTCTTCCTCTACTCAAGTGGTCAAGCAGCAGAAGTATTGGCTTCCTCCTCCTCCGTTCCGTCAGACGTATCAGCAGAAGAGCAAAGGTGGCAGTGGTTTCTCCCACCCACCCAACCCAGGCTTTCAGAACAAGTCTTCGTCTCAAGCGCCAAGATCGAGTGCTCCGTATCACCGTCTGCTTTCAGAGGTCACGTGCAACAAGTGCCAACAGAAGGGTCACTATGCCAACAAGTGTACCAACCAGAGGCGTCTTCCTCCTCCTCCTCCTGTCAGATCGGCAAGTACAGCTGTGGTCAAGCATAACCCCAAGTCCGCCAAGGTCAACTTGATGAATGCAGCTCAGGCAGAGGACTCGTCAGATGTGATCATGGGTAACCTTCCTGTTAATGATATTCCTGCAAAAGTTCTTTTTGACACTGGTGCATCGCATTGCTTCATCTCGAGACCGTTTACAAATAGGCATGAATTGGTCTCACAAGTTTTACCTAGTCCTTTAGAAGTTGTCTCTCCCGGTAAGCGCATGCAGGCTAACTCCATCGTTCCGGATGTTTCTATCACTCTGGGTGACTACAAGTTCTTGGCTTCTCCTACGGTTCTTGGCAACTCGGATATCGATCTTATTCTCGGGATGGACTGGCTCTCTAAGCATAAAGCTCAGCTTGATTGTGCAGCCAGGCAGATTCAACTGACTCATTCGTCTGAGGATGTCATTGTCTTTGCCGCTTGGGATAATACCATCCGGTTGTTTTCTCTCAATGAGAAGGGTGAATTGGATGCTATTTCGCAGATTCCGGTTGTTTGTGAGTATCAAGACGTCTTTCCAGAAGAGCTCCCAGGAATGCCTCCGCACCGGCCAGTTGAATTCGTTATTGAACTTGAGCCTGGCACGGAACCTGTGTGCAAACGTCCTTACAAGCTCGGACCTGAAGAGTTGAAGGAGCTGAAGAAACAACTCGATGAGCAAGAAAGATTGGGTCTCATTCGGCCTAGTACTTCTCCGTGGGGTTGTGGTGTTCTTTTTGTGAAGAAGAAGGATGGATCGAGTCGACTTTGTGTTGATTACCGTCCAGTAAACAAGAAGACCATCAAGAACAAATACCCACTTCCCAACATCAATGAGCTGTTCGAATAACTCAAGGGTGCTCAAGTATTCTCCAAGCTTGATCTCCGTATGGGTTATCATCAGATTCGTATTCGTGAGCAAGATATTCCCAAGACGGCGTTCAGAACAAGCTTTGGTTCATATGAATACACCGTCATGTCTTTTGGCCTCGCAAACGCTCCTCCGACGTTCTCTCGCATGATGAACTTCATCTTCAACCCCTACACCAATGAATTCGTTTTGGTCTATCTCGACGACATTCTGGTTTTCTCGAAGAACAAGGAAGATCATGCTAAGCACTTGCGTTTGGTTCTTGACAAGCTCAGAGAACATCAGTTCTACGCCAAGTTCTCCAAGTGTGAATTTTGGCTCGATGAGGTTCTTTATCTTGGTCATATCATCTCTGCCAAGGGCATTTCCGTGAATCCTGAGAAGGTGTCTGCAATTGTGAATTGGGAACCTCCTCAGAACGTAAAGCAACTCCGCAGTTTCCTCGGTCTCGCAAGCTATTGCCGAAGATTCGTCGAAAACTTTTCTAAGATCGCCAAGCCTCTCTCAAATCTTCTTCAGAAGCACGTCAAGTACGTTTGGTCTCCGGAGTGTGATATGGCTTTCAACACTTTGAAAGAGAAATTGACCACTGCTCCAGTTCTGACTCCGCCTGATGAAACCAAGCCGTACGAGGTCTTTTGTGATGCCTCTCTCCAAGGTATCGGTGCTGTACTGATGCAAGAGAAGAAAGTTGTCGCTTACACCTCTCGCCAGTTGAAACCTAATGAGAAGAACTACCCCACTCATGATCTCGAGTTGGCGGCAGTTGTGCATGCTTTGTTGACTTGGAGACATCTTCTATTGGGAAGGAAAGTGGATATTTTCACTGATCACAAGAGTCTCAAGTACATCTTCACTCAGCCTAATCTCAACCTCAGGCAGACTCGATGGGTCGAAATGATTCAAGAGTACAATCCGAGTATCGAGTATACTCCAGGCAAGGCTAATGTGATTGCTGACGCGTTGAGCAGAAAAGCATATTGCAACAGTCTGATTCTCAAGCCTTATCAACCCGAGCTTTGTGAAGCTTTCCGCAAACTTAATCTGCAAGTTGTTCCTCAAGGTTTCCTCGCCAACCTTCAAGTTTCTCCTACCTTAGAAGACCAGATTAGCCAAGCCCAACTTCTTGATGCTATGGTGAAAAAGGTGAAGATTGGTATTGCAAAGAGTCAGTCCAAGTACAAGTGCTTCCGACTTGATGACAAGGACACTCTCTTCTTCGAGGATCGAATTGTTGTGCCCAAAGGTGAACTTCGTAAGGTGATCATGAACGAGGCTCACAACTCTCTCCTCTCCATCCACCCTGGTAGTACGAAGATGTATCAGGATCTCAAGCAAACTTATTGGTGGACTCGAATGAAGCGCGAGATCGCTCAATTCGTGAACGAGTGTGATGTCTGCAGAAGAGTGAAGGCAGAACACCAAAGGCCAGCAGGTCTCCTCCAACCTCTTGCCATTCCAGAATGGAAGTTTGACCACATTGAAATGGACTTCGTGACTGGGTTTCCAAAGTCCAAGCGTGGCAATGATGCTATATTTGTTGTCATCGACAAGCTCACCAAAGTGGCTCACTTTCTGCCTATCAAAGAGTCGATCACTGCAGATCAATTGGCGGAACTCTATACCTCTCGCATTGTCTCTCTGCACGGTATTCCTCAAGTGATATCTTCAGACCGTGGCAGCATCTTTACCTCCAAGTTTTGGGATTCTTTTCAGAAGGCCATGGGCACCAACATCCGCTTCAGCACAGCTTTCCATCCTCAAACGAGCGGTCAAGTCGAGCGTGTCAATCAGATTCTTGAAGACATGCTCAGGGCTTGTGTGATTTCTTTCGGCATGAAGTGGGAGGATTGTCTTCCTTATGCTGAATTCTCATACAACAACAACTTTCAAGCAAGTTCGGGCAAGGCCCCCTTTGAAATTCTGTATGGAAGGAAGTGTCGTACCCCTCTCTACTGGTCTGAAACCGGTGAACATCAGCTGCTGGGTAATGACTTAATCACAGAAGCAGAAGATATGTGCAAAGTCATTCTTGATAACCTCAAAGCAGCTCAATCCCGCCAGAAGTGCTACTATGATAGTAAGCACCGTGATCTGGTTTTCGAGTTTGGAGATCATGTTTACCTCCGCGTCTCTCCTATGAAAGGTACTCGTCGCTTCGGTATCAAAGGGAAGCTTGCCCCTAGATACGTGGGACCTTTCAAGATTGTCAGCAAGAGAGGCGACCTCGCCTATCAACTCGAGCTTCCTTCAAACTTTGCAAATGTTCATGATGTGTTCCATGTCTCTCAGCTTCGAAAGTGCTTCAAGACTCCTGACCGCACCGTCAACTTCGAGGACATTGAACTCCAAGAAGATCTCTCTTATCGTGAGCACCCAGTTGCTATTCTTGAAGAGACTGAACGCAAGACTCGCAACAAGTCAATCAAATTTCTCAAAGTCAAGTGGTCTCACCATTCCGACCGTGAAGCTACCTGGGAACGCGAGGATCACCTCCATTCTGAGTACCCGGAGTTCTTTCAGTCCTAGATCTCGGGACGAGATCTCTTCGTAGTGGTGGAGTGTTGTAACGCCCCAGATGTAACTTTCCATATTTGTATCCAACTCTTGCTGTCTCCGGCGCTAAGTTATATTTATTTATCGGGTTTGGGTCTTTGTCTCCGTGTGTTGTTTTTCTTTTTCGTGCATCTCTTATCATGTCATCACGTGCATTGCATTTGCATACATGTTCATCTCATGCATTCGAGCATTTTCCCCGTTGTCCGTTTTGCATTCCGGCGCTTCGTTCTCCTCCGGTGGTCATTTCTAGTCTTCTTTCGTGTGTGGGGTTTAAACATTTCCGGATTGGACCAAGACTTGCCAAGCGGCCTTGGTTTACCACCGGTAGACCGCCTGTCAAGTTTTGGGTCATTTGGACTTCGTTCGATACTCCAACGGTTAACCGAGGGACCGGAAAGGCCTCGTGTGTGTTGCAGCCGAACACCCCCCCAAATTTGGCCCAAAACCCACCAAACTCTGCTCCATGTCCTAGAGCGTTCGATCACGATCGCGTGGGCGAAAACCGCACCTCATTTGGACTCTCCTAGCTCCCTCTATGCCTATATATAGACCCCCTCCTCCAAATCCCGGATCCCCTCGTCTCAAACCCTAGCTAAAAAAAAATAAACTCCCAGCCACCGACGGACATGTCCGCCGCCTGACCGGACACGTCCGCCGGCGCCCCCGACCGCTTCGGTGCCGCCACGTGGGCGAGGCCCACATCGCCGCCGCCGAGGCCCGGGAGCCCGAGGCCGGCCCCCGCGGCCCGTCTCCGCGCCGCCGCTCCCCGCGCCCGACCCCGACGCCTGCGCCGCCTCCTTCCCCGACGCCGGTGACCGGCGCCGCCGCGGGCCGCCTCTCCGGCCGCCGCACCTCGCCGGCGCGCGAGCCACTGCCGGCCGACCCCGCCGCCGCACCGCGCCTCCTCGCCGCGCCCCTCCGCTGCCTCCTCGCAGGCGCCGCCCCCCCGGCGACCTCCTCCACCGCCGGCGCATCCCGCAGCTCCGGTGAGCTCGAGCTCCGCCGCCGGCGCCGCCTCGGCTTCCGCGCCGCGATCCCGATCTGGATCCGGTCGTGTGAACAGTAAACCCTAACCCCCGTTTTTTTCTAAGTCCTGAAATTTTTTGATCCAAGTCGCTCAGTTCGAGGTCCCGTAACTTTGCAACCGTAGCTCCGATTTGGGCGTATGATGTACCAAAATCTTCGCCTCGACATGTACATCATTTCGTTCCATTGCATCATTTGCATTTGAGGTCATCTTGATGCCCAAAATGTTGTTAGAAGGAGGCTTCGTGAGTGAAATTGCAGATCCGTTAGTTCATCATGCACTTTTGTCATTTTTGCCATGTTTAATTCGTGCATGATATGCCTATGCCCCTTTGGGATGAATTGTTAAGCATTTTGTCTTCTTTCCAGAGGTGCCACCCATGCATTTTTAGGATGTGTGTGTTGTCTTGTGCAAGCTTGCGAAGAGAGGTACCTGAGATTGCAGATTTCAGGGACTTAGTGATTTCACTAAGTCTGGGATATTTTAGTTCGTGATGCTATATGTCCAGCTTGTTTCCTAGTGATCCGTGCCTCTTTTGAGGATGATCAGTAAGGGAGTTTTGATATTTATGTTATGCTCTATCCATCCATGTCTTTGTTTGCATATGTGGAGTGCTCTAGGTTGACTCAATGGAGCTCAACTTTTGCTTCGTTGTTAATCTGGGCAGATCGTCAACTTGTTTGCGATTTCGCCGATGCTACCGTTAGTGTTCCATGCATGCTATGCCTTCGTTCTTGCCATGTGTAGCTAGAACTTTGTGCCTTCTTGCTGGTTATATGCTTTCCTTGCCATGACTTGCACCGTAGTGAGTGCATCGAACTCGTTTACATGCCTTCGTGAGCTATATTTCAGCGTGTCTCAGTTTTCACTAAGTGTGAAAACTGATTGTGTTCGAGCTATGTTCGTGAGCTCGGTAGAGTATTTTGTGAACCCTTTTGGCCCCAGGTCACTTTGGGTGTTTCTTAAAGCTCGTTGAGTAGCTCCATGCCATGTTCTTACTTGTCATGTTCAGGTTTTCTATCATGTTGTTTTGCTGCTCCGAAGAGAGCATCGTGATCTGAAATTTCAGACTAGTGTTAATTTCACTAAGTGAAATCTGTTTCGCATTTGCGCTTTATCCATGCTTGTTTGAACCTCTTAATGGATGAATTTGCCTATGTCTCAGTGCTAGTGCTTTGTCAACCATCTTGTGTACATCACTGCCATGTATTTTGTTTTCATGTTTGGTGGCTGTAGCATGCTCATTTCGTTGCATTTAGATGCCTACTTGCTGTAAATCGCAGACCGGTGTCATATCTTAAAACGCTCGCCATTTCCAAACCGTAGCTCCGATTCCAATGATCTTTATATCGTTTTCAAGCGATTTCATCCCCTCTATCCAGTTGCACACTTGGTTTTCCAAGTTGATGCCAGGTTCATGCATTTCCTGTCATATCTTGCATTTTGCATCCCGCATCGCATCCCGCATAGCATATCGTCGTTTCATCATATTGCTTGGTCTTGCCCGTGGTTGATTGTACCCTTGTTGCTTGTTTTCTTGTTGGGTAGAGCCGGGAGACGAGTTCGCTACCGAGGAGCCCGTTGAGTTTGCTTGCGAGGATCCAGTCAACTCTGACAACTGTGCAGGCAAGATGATCATACCCTCGAAATCACTACTATCTTTGCTATGCTAGTTTGCTCGCTCTTTTGCTTTGCCACTGCTACGATGCCTACCTTTTGCTTGTCAGCCTCCCAATTGCCATGTGATCCCCTAACCCACCATTGTCCTAGCAAACCGTTGATTGGCTATGTTACCGCTTTGCTCAGCCCTTCTTATAGCGTTGTTAGTTGCAGGTGGAAGATTGGAGCCGTTCCTTGTTGGAACTTTTATTTACTTGTTGGGATATCACAATATACCTTACTTAATTAATGCATCTATATACTTGGTAAAGGGTGGAAGGCTCGGCCTTATGCCTGGTGTTTTGTTCCACTCTTGCCGCCCTAGTTTCCGTCATATCGGTGTTATGTTCCCGGATTTTGCGTTCCTTACACGGTTGGGCTATTATGGGAACCCCTTGACAGTTCGTCTTAAGTAAAGCTCTTCCAGCAATGCCCAACATTGGTTTTACCATTTGCCACCTAGCCTTTTCTTTCCCTTGGGTTCTGCAGACTCAAGGGTCATCATTATTTTACCCCCCGGGCCAGTGCTCCTCTGAGTGTTGGTCCACCTGTCAGCTACCGGTGGCTACCAGGGGCAACTCTGGGCTGGCCTACCCGTACCTAGGACAATCTGAGTGTGCCCTGAGAAAGAGATATGTGCAGCTCCTATCGGGATTTGTCGGCACATTCGGGCGGTGTTGCTGGTTTAGTTTTACCCTGTCGAAATGTCTTGTTGTACCGGGATACCGAGTCTGATCGGAATGTCTCGGGTGGAGGTCTATTCCTTCGTTGACCGTGAGAGCTTGTCATGGGCTAAGTTGGGACTCCCCTGCAGGGATTGAACTTTCGAAAGCCGTGCCCGCGGTTATGGGCAGATGGGAATTTGTTAACGTCCGGTTGTAGAAAACCCGAAGTTGACCTTATTTAAAATACATCAACCGCGTGTGTAACCGTGATGGTCTCTTCTCGGCGGAGTCCGGGAAGTGAACACGGTGTTGGAGTTATGCTTGACGTAGGTTGCTATAGGATCACTTCTTGATCATATTTGTATCGACCGTGCTTTGCCCTCTCTTCTCGCTCTCTTTTGCGTATAAGTTAGCCACCACATATGCTAGTCGCTTGCTGCAGCTCCACATATTTTTGCCTTATCCATTCCTATGAGCTTAAATAGTTTTGATCGCGTGGGTGTGAGATTGCTGAGTCCCTGTGGCTCATAGATACTACAACTCCAGATGCAGGTCCAGGTGATTCCGCTCCAGGTGACGAGTACGAGCTCAAGTGGGAGTTCGACGAGGACTCTCAGCGTTATTATGTTTCCTTTCCCGATGATCAGTAGTGGTGCCTGGTTGGGGTTATCGATTCAGGACCTTGTCGCATGTTGGGTTCTTTTCTATTTTTGGCGCCGTAGTCGGGCCATGAGTGTTTGTTTGATGGATGTTATTTATGCACTCTGATGTGACGTGGCGAGTGTAAGCCAACTATGTTATCTCCCCCTTTTATTATATATTACATGGGAGGTTGTAATGATTGCCTGACTTGCGACATTGCTTTCAATGCGGTTATGCCTCTAAGTCGTGCCTCGACACGTGGGAGCTATAGCCGCATCGAGGGCGTTACACGTCCTTCTTCTCCTGTCGGCGTTCTGGGAACGGGGGTACCCAGACTTGCCTGCCTGCGGCCTGCGGCGTGGCTCAAGGAGTGGCCCAGTACAGACCATCTTCATCAACACATGCTCAAGACCCTCGCGAGGGGACAAGCCTCGCGGGACGGACGACAGGAAGTTTCCTCGGGCACAGCCTCGTCAAGCTGGCTCATGAGGAGGCGGAGAGATCATGCCCATGACGCAAGCCATGACGACCGAAGCCAGGCGGGCGCCAGGCGGGCGCCAGCCTGCGAAGAGTCCTTGTTTCCTCTTTGGTGCAAAGGGGGCAAGCGCAGGCAAGAGTATCAAGCAAAGGCAACCGTTTCGGTGCAACAAGACCAAGACCAGCAGAATGGCAGGATGGAGGTCATCGTGGAGCCCAAGCCGGCGTCACTGTCAGCGTCTTTGGTAGGCGAGGACCGACTTTAGCCAGGATAAGTGTACTGGATGTTCCCCTTCAAAATGGCCAATTGTTGGCGCCCTTCCCGCTCAATATTTGGGAAAGAGGACCAAGGCCTCGCTCTATAAATAGGGCTAGCCACCATAGAAGGAGGGACCCGGATTGAATCCTTCCCAAGAGGCATCACCTCCACAAGAACTCCTCCCGTCCCAAGGCAGTTCTTCCTTTGTATTGTTCATCATCAGCCCCTGAGGCAATCCACCACACCACAAACTAGAGTAGGGTATTACACCACAATGGTGGCCCGAACTAGTATAAACCTCGTGTCCCTTGTGTTGTTCTTCGTGTAGTTTAGATCCTTGCGAGGCGACGAGACGTGAGTAGGTAGGAGGTGTGATCTCCGCGCGCACCCCAGAGTTCGAACCTTGAGGGTCTGCCGGAACCGGAAATACGACATTTGGCGCGCCAGGTAGGGGTGCACCGGAATCTGCCTTCCGCCGCCCTATGTTTCGCCGTCCGTCGCATCCATGTCAGGCGTTCGTCGAGCCCGTGCCAAGCGTTGGGCCGCTCTCGCCACTCGTGTCGCCCAGACAGCCCCCGTCGGCGGATGCCCCCGCCGTTCCCCGCTGCCTGCCGTCAACACCGCCACCGGCCCGGCGGGGAACGAGCAGCAGGCGTCGTCCCTGCATCCTTCAGTGCGGCGAGAAGGCCGCACCGCCACCCCGTCGCTGACTCCAGCCGGTTCCTCGTCCCACGCCCGTCGCGCTCCTGCGGATGCGCACGCCACACTGCTCCTGGCGCGGGAGCTCCTGCACTACCGTCCCGTCGACGACCTCTACGACGAGTGGCTCGCCCGCATCACCGAGCTCGTCAGCGTCGCTGGGGGCTCCCCCGCGCCATCCCTCTCGCTGCACCGCGCCCCGCCCTACGCGTGCAACGAAGCTCTGGGGCGCCTCAGCCACCTCCCCCTCAAGAAGGCACCTTGGCCCCAAGGCACGTGTCCCCTGAACGGGACCCGCTCCGTCCAGCGCCAGCACAGCAAGAGAAGAGCTGCCAAGAGATCCCTCGTCCCCAAGAAGCTGCCCGTGTACTCCCCGCACCGGCCCGTCACGACCGCGCTCCTGCTCCAGCGTGCCAAGACCCTGCGCTGCTCCTGGCGGCAGCGCACGGAGACTTCCAAGATCAAGCTCTCCGTCACCAAAGGCCTCCCGTGGCCAGGTAAGTTCAAGCTAGATCTGCCCCCGCGCTATGATGGCACGGCTAACCCTGTGGAGTTCCTCCAGCTCTATGAGCTGGGCATTGAAGTCGCCAACGGGGACGAGAAGGTCATGGCGAACTGGTTTCCCATGGCGCTCAAGGACGGTGCCCGCACCTGGCTCCTGAACCTGGCTCCTGGCACGATTTCCTCCTGGGACGAGATGCGCACCCGCTTCATCGCCAACTTCCAAGGCACCCGCGACCGGCCCCCGGCCATGAGCGACTTGCGCCGCATCAAGCAGCAGCCAGGAGAGGCCCTGCAAAATTTCATCCAGCATTTCAACAACGCTCGCCTTAAGATCCCCAGGGTGTCTGAGGAGGCCATCATCTCAGCCTTCTCTGACGGCGTGCGTGACGTCAAGATGAAAGAGGAGCTTGCGATCCATGAAGACTTGTGCACCTCCCTGGAGCTGTTCAATTTGGCGACCAAGTGCGCCAGGGCTGAGGAAGGATGCCTTTCCCTCCTTGAGCTGCCGGCTACCGACCCAGAAGAGAAGAAGCCCAAGGTCAAGGACGTGAAGCGCAAGGGGGCTGCCGTGCTTGTAGCAGAACCGGACACCAAGCGAGGCAGGGATCAGCCTGAGTCATCCAAGGGCAGCCGGTACTGCGTGTACCACGACCTCCACACCCACAACACCAACGAATGCCAAGAGCTCAGGGCCGTGCGGGACATGCGTTCCGGCCGACGCCCCGAGCGCAACGACCGGGGCTATGGCCGAGGAGGAGGAAGAGGTGGAGGACGATGGGAAGACCGTGGCCCTCGCCAAGGGTGGCGTCACCGACCTCGTGAGGACCGCTGGTAGGACCAGCCTCGTGAGGGAGGTTGGAGGGATCAGCCTCGCGAGGATCACCCACAAGGCAACGCGGGCCTCCCTCCTCTACCACCACAGCCAAGGAGGAATGAAGACCATCATCAGGACGAGTGGGCTGGAGGCTTCCAGGAGCCGCGCGCAATCGCTTGCATCTTGGGCGGCGCTCAGGCCCCGGCCTCTCAGCGCATCTTCAAGCAGTTTGCTCGCGAAGTGAATGCAGCCCTCCCCAAGCTGGAGGCCACACTCCCTCTCAGGTGGTCAGCGTGCGCCATCACGTTCAGCTCAGCGGATCAACTCAAGTGCGCGGCCACAGCCAGAGTCCTCCCGATGCTTTGTTCCCCAATCATCAGCAATGTGCAAGTCACTAGGACCCTCATTGATGGCGGAGCAGGGCTCAATGTCCTGTCTGTCGAGACATTCAACAATCTCCAAGTGCCATACAATCAGCTTCAGCCAACCAAGCCTTTCTCAGGAGTCACTGATGGTTCCACTATTCCGATAGGGCAGGTCCGCCTTCCTGTTACTTTCGGTAAGCGTGACAACTACCGCACCGAGCTCATTGACTTTGACGTCGCCCACATCCGCCTGCCGTACAATGCCATCCTCGGGTACCCAGCTCTGGCCAAGTTCATGGCCGTGACTCATCACGACTACAATGTCCTCAAGATGCCAGGAAGCGGTGGAGTCATCACGGTGCCTTGTGAAGAGAGAGATGATGTGTGTTCTCTGGAGCGTGCTTTTCAAGCCGCATCAATCGAAGACCCAGATCACAGGAGAGGAAGGCTCCCCGAGGCAGTCCCTAAGAAGAAGAAGACATCGCCTGGTCCGAACCCTCGGGAGGCAGGCCCCTCAAGATCCGTGCCCGTTCAGGGGGCGCCTCCTTCTGTCGCATAGGAAGGCGCACACGGCGCCCTCCTCGAGCAAGGCTCGGGGGCTCTCTCCTGGAGGGCCATCGACTTTGCTAGATCACAAGGGAGGCGCTCGGGCACCACTTGGAGGCGTGTTTCAAAGCATGTTTCCCTCAAGAAGGATCAATGCAAGGAGGGCCAAACCCTTAGGAGTTCGTCAGCGAGATCATTCAGGAGCTGCAGGATTCAAGAGTCATGAGTGGCAGCCGCCGCTTACCCGCCGTAGCTCCCCATCCGGGCGAGGATGGTGGGCTGCGCGTCTGCATCGACATACCAGGACTCAACCGAGCCGCCTCTCAGGAGCGCCTATGGCCCTCATACACGGGACGCTGCGAAGGTCCACCCCACAGCTATGTTCGCATGCCTTACGGCTTGCCGAACGCAGTCGCTGTGCGTCAGCGCCTCATGAGGAGCATCCTGGAGGCTCAAGCGGCCAGGCATTCCATAGTCCTGGCAGAGATGGAGATGGCCCGCGAGGAGCCGCCAGCGCCTCCGAAGCCTCTCGAGGCTCCTGGACCTGGGGGCTTGTAAAGACCGGCTTTCGCAGCGCACACCGTCCGCTACTTCAGCATCCCTTCGTCTTCAACATCATCAGGTGACATCCTTCGAGTTTCATTTTCAACTGGGAGCGCCTCCAGGGCTGCATCATTCCCAGGCCGCATGGGTCCTTCCCTGCGGCATGTATCCCTTTTTGTTCATGTTTTTAGCTTACCTTGTTGGGGCGCCCCCCCGGGCTGCATTATCCCCAAGTCGCTCGGGCCCGACCCAGTGGTGTTCGCCTTTTCCGCGTCTATCTAAATGGATTTGCTGCTTCATGATTATTATGATTGACTTAATCGCCCGCTCGATTGACACCAACTAATGGAGCTGCCCTTTAACGGCATGGCGCTTGTGCATGGGTCCGTCCCTGCAACATCGACAAACCTGAGCGGCTGAGCCCTGGCCACGGCAACCCCACAAGGCGCCACCTCACCGAGCCCTCAGTGCCCTCGTCACCCTTCCAGAGCAACCAACAATTGGCTGGCAATTGTAACGGTAAACTCTCATTTTCCTTGTGATGAGCTCGCAGGATCTCTTTAACGAGCAGCGTCGGGCGAGTCCTTCGCAGTGTCTTCTTCACTCTCGTCTGCATGAACTGCTTGCACGTTAAAGGGGGGGGGGTACCTGAGCATCGTGACTCATGGACTCTTACTGGCTCTCCAGCCCTCACCTCCTGGCCTTGTCCACGGCATCGTGACCTGGCATACCAGCGACGGCTGAGCTCGCTCGGGGGCCGGGACCTGAGGACGTAGAGCATGAAGGGGAGTAAAGGCGAGAGGGAAGAGGCACGTGGGGACCTCGCCAGGCAACTCCTCAGCTGCCGATGCGCGGGCCTGGCGCCGCACCAAGGAGTGGCTTCTGACTCTCGAGATAAGTCATCCTCCGGAAATACTAGCTATCACAGCACCGACTCCGCACCTAAATGCAGTCTTGTTTTAGCAACATTGCACTCCTTTCCCACTGAACGATGGCTGCTTGAGAGCTAAAGGGGACCTCCCGAGCATCACGACTCAGGGGCTCTTACTGGACCCTGGGCCGCTCACCTCCTGGCCTTGACCACAGCATCGCGACCTGGCATACCAGCGACGACTGAAGCTTGCCTTGGGACCGGGACCTATCGGCGCAAAGCATCAAGTCCTCGCGAGGTTCGAAAGGAAGAACTAAGCTAAGACGGGACGGGCATCTCACACCGCTTCATGATAAGGATCATATTAACAAAAGGAACTACATGCACCTTACAAACCCCCACGGGTGTGTTCTTGGCTCCTCGCAGGAACAAAAGACGCGAAACCTAAGAAGGTCTAACTACAGGGACCCTGACGGCGGACGCCATCATCAATAGTGGGCCGCACAAGGCCGGCGCCAGCCTCATCCAGTTCGGCCGCATCGACTGCCGGGCGTGCCGGCCCTGCTCCGGGCACGGCGCGAGCTCGGAGGCTCGTAGCTGTCGTCGCTCGTCGTCGGAGTCAGGAGGAGCCTGGAAGAGTTGCTGGACCCTCCGGAGCGCCCGCTGCCATCGAGGGAGCTGCCGTGGCAGGCCCGGTCCTCGCCGCTCCAGAACTTCGGCCGCTGCCTCTGGGACATCACTCCAGCCGGTGCCCATCTTCGTCGAAGACCTTGAAGAGCATGAAGGAGGCGCAATCGTAGTCCAGATGGATCACGAGGGCCCCCTCCGATCGGCAGACCCGGGTGATCTCGCCCCAGCCCCGGGTCATGAAGACCTTGCCCAGACCGACGACCTCGACATCCGCTTCGGTCAGTGGAGTACGACAGTCGGCATGCTACAGTCAAAGCTTGAGAGGCCCCCTTGACGGAATCTCGAAGGCGAAGGAGGGAGGAAGGCGAATCCAAGATCGAGAAGGCATGGCGGCGTGAAGCACAAGCTCGCGAGGGGAGCCCTCGATGTGAACTCTGGGAGGAACGACGCACACCGCCGTAATCCGCCGGCAGCTACGGCGCCTCTGGCGGTGTCGCTCGGCGCCTGCACCTTCAGGACCCTCGTTCCGGGCGTACAAGGGCAATGGGAATCCAGGCGGCGGCCGCTCAAACCATGGCCTCGACACCTCCTGCCAAGCACCCCCTTCTCCGCGGCAAGAGACGAGCCGTTTCCTTGGTGGAAGCGGGACAGGACCCTCTCAGGGGGCCTTTCCCTTCTCTTCGGCAGAATACCGGCGGATTGGTGCCATTGGCATATCGTGGAGCAAGGGCAAGAGAGAAGAAGGAGAGTAGCAGGAAAAGATGGACTAGAAGGACTCGTGCCGTTCCGTACATATAGCCGGGGGAGGCCAACCGTCGGCCTACACGATCATAGGTAATCATGACCCATTTTGCATGCAGGGACTTGTCAATTCGTGCAGTTGCTGAGGCGTCCTGGGGAAGCAGGGACGCCCACGTCCAATCAACCGCCACACGTCGCCCAAGGCCGCAGGCTGTTGGGGCCCGTGGCGCTTTGCACTTGCCCCTTCGCTTCTCTGCTAAGCCAAGTCCAGGCGCGCCTTGGGCCCAGGGGTTACTATCGGTGTTCTGGGAACGAGGGTACCCAGACTTGCCTGCCTGCGGCCTGCGGTGTGGCTCAAGGAGTGGCCCAGTACGGCCCATCTTCATCAACACATGCTCAAGACCATCACGAGGGGCCAAGCCTCGCGGGGCGGACGACAGGAAGCTTCCTTGGGCACAACCTCGTCAGGCTGGCTCGCGAGGAGGTGGAGAGATCAAGGCAGGGTACCTCACGAGGTGCCCATGAAGCAAGCCATGACGACCAAAGCCAGGCGGGCGCCGGCTTGTGCAGAGTCCTTGTTTCCTCTTTGGTGCAAAGGGGGCAAGCGCAGGCAAGAGTATCAAGCAAAGGCAACCGTTTCGGTGCAACAAGACCAAGACCAACAGAACGGCAGGATGGAGGTCATCATGCAGCCCAAGCCGGTGTCACCATCAGAGTCTTTGGCAGGCGAGGACCGACTTTAGCCAGGATAAGTGTACTGGATGTTCCCCTTCAAAATGGCCAATTGTTGGCGCCCTTCCCGCTCAATATTTGGGGAAGAGGACCAAGGCCTCGCTCTATAAATAGGGCTAGCCACCACAGAAGGAGGGACCCGGATTGAATCCTTCCCAAGAGGCATCACCTCCACAAGAACTCCTCCCCTCGCGAGACAGTTCTTCCTTTGTATTGTTCATCATCAGCCCCTGAGGAAATCCACCACACCACAAACTAGAGTAGGGTATTACACCACAATGGTGGCCCAAACTAGTATAAACCTCGTGTCCCTTGTGTTGTTCTTCATGTAGTTTAGATCCTTGCAAGGCGACAAGACGTGAGTAGGTAGGAGGTTTGATCTCCACGCACACCCCAGAGTTCGAACCTTAAGGGTCTGCCGGAACCCGAAATCCGACATCTCCGAACACCCTCACATAGAGGGCCGCGTCTCCGTTATACTTAAAGTTGAGGGTGAACCGCCTGCCCAGACCACGCGCACAGGCAAATGTCTGCCAGCCCTGGGTCAGGGCTACGTTGCCGGCGACGGAGATCTCCACCGCGACCGAGGAGGCCCTGTTGCAGCAGCCGTCCGCCTGCAACCAGAGCCCGCCGAGACCAGCGGCCGGTAGCTCACCGGCGAAGAAGCGAGGGAGCTGTAGCCAGTTGCCGGTCGTGTTACCCGACCACACAACGAACTCCGACAGCACCTCCACAGAGTGGAAGCATGGCTGAGGAGGCCGCGCAGCCACGACGCACCTTCCCCCACCAACCGTACTGCTTCAACATGGGTGGCCCCCACCGCGTGAAGGGCCGCCGCCGCGACCACTGGAAGCCACGGTAGGGGTCGCGGGATGCTTGCGAGGACGACCGCGGCTGCACTCGGGCGAAGGAGAGCCAGGCCCCTCACGGTGAGCCTTCCCCTTCTTCACGGCCGAGAACCTCTTCACGGGCGCCATGGGGGCGCTACAAGCAACATGTGCGAGGAGGGAGAAGAAGCAGGCGAAGCAAGAAGAGATGAGCAATGGGGGCTATCTCCCCTCCTCATTTATATCCCAGGGGAGGCTAACCGTCGGCCTCCACGATCGCAGGTAATGATGACTCTTTTTGCAGGTAGCAGGGACTCGTCAAATCGGGCAGTTGCCGAGGCAACGTGGGGAAGCAGAGACGCCCACGTCCAATCAGTCGCCACGCGTCATCCAAGGCCGCAGGCTGTTGGGGCCCATGGCGCTCTGCACTTGCCCTTTGGCTTTGCTGCTAAGCCAAGTCCGAGCATGCATTGGGACCAGGGGCTACTATCGGCATTCTGGGAACGGGGGTGTCGGTGTCAAAATCGGTGGATCTCGGGTAGGGGGTCCCAAACTGTGCGTCTAAGGCTAATGGTAATAGGAGACTGGGGACATGATGTTTACCCAGGTTCAGGACCTCTCGATGGAGGTAATACCCTACTTCTTGCTTGATTGATCTTGATGGTATGAGTATTAATAGAGTTGATCTACCACGAGATCAGAGAGGCTAAACCCTAGAAGCTAGCCTATGGTATGATTGTGATTGTTGTTGTTTGATCCTACAGACTAAACCCTCCGGTTTATATAGACACCGGAGGGGGCTAGGGTTACACAGAGTCGGTTTATAAAGGAGGAGATCTACATCCGAATCGCCAAGCTTGCCTTCCACGCCAAGGAGAGTCCCATCCGGACACGGGACGAAGTCTTCTATCTTGTATCTTCATAGTCCAACAGTCCGGCCAAAGTATATAGTTGGGCTGTCCGGATACCCCCTTATCCAGGACTCCCTCAGTAGCCCCTGTACCAGGTTTCAAAGATGATGAGTCCGACAAGTAGATTGTCTTCGGCATTGCGCAGTGGGTTCCACCTCCGAATACTCCAAAATTAATTCTGAACACAAGGACCGTGTCTGGCTCTGTAAGATAAATTCCAAATACCGCCGTAGAGAGAATAATAATCCATGAATCTAATCTGCTGACAATTCTTCGAAAAGTGACATCGCGCCACGGTCCGGTTTTTATTCGAACCGTCTTTACAACTTGCTACCGCACACACCACGAGATGGTTTCCTTGGCACGTCCTGTCAGAGCAGAGATCGTGTCCCCCTTACCATGGGATTCTCATCAATACGGGTATGGGTAATCCAACCGTGCCTGTTGGCACGACCCCGTGTTTTGCAAGTCCCGAACGACCACGTTCGAGGATGCTTGATATTCTTCCCCCTTTATAAGGGAGCTGAGGCCTACCCCTCTATTTCCACGCTCGCATATCTCGCACCCTGAGTTCCAACACCCAAAGCTCGAACCTAAGCACTCTGGATATTCGATCATGTTTGGATCTGACCATCAAGGCCGATGGATGGCCTCCTCTGTCACAGAGGAGGATATTGCGAAGCTCAGGGAGGCTGGGTATTTGACCGCCGATGTCAAGCACAGGTTTCCCGCTCCCGAACAGGTTATGCCCACTCCCGAGACCAATGAGAGCGTCGTATTCGTCTCCCACTTCCTCCGTGGATTAGGTCTCACTCTTGACCCCTTCGTGAGGGGGCTCATGTTCTACTACGGGCTAGATTTCCACAATCTAGCTCCGGATTCTATCCACCACATCTCGTCGTTTATCGTTGTGTGTGAAGCCTTCCTCCACACCACCCCCCACTTCGGCTTATGGCTCAAGATTTTCAATGTGAAGCCGAAGATGATTGAGGGGCGACACGCAGAGTGCGGAGGCACCATAATAGGCAGGAACGTTGATGCCCCATGGCCCGAAGGCTCCTTCCCTGAGGTATCTGATTTATGGCAACGGAGGTGGTTCTATGTCACAGCTCCTCGAGGCTCAAAGTGGGCGGCTGCGCCCGCCTTCCGCTCGGGCCCCCCACCTCAACTGGCATCATGGGCCAACGTGGGACTAAACTGGAGGCCTGCGAACGATGTACCAATGCTGCAAAGCCGCATTCGGGAGCTCCTCGAGAGGGACATTAGTCTTAGCAAAATAATCCAGGTAATGCTAGTTCGGCGGATCCTGCCGTGCAAACAACGGCCTCTCCGGATGTGGGAATTCAATACAAAAGGTCCGTGAACCATTAAACATTTCTTCGGCATGACGCCCGAAGGGATGTATAAGTTGTTCTTCGGACCACGAATAAAGTGTCCGGACACCATCGAGGATGCGGGCCTGAGCAGCAATCGCCTAGATACCCAAGTAAGTAACCCTATAACCGAACACCTTGCTTATATTTGTCATAGCATTATTCTGAATACTGTCCGCAACCAGGATTGGCTTAGCAAGGCGGAGAGGATTAGGTGTCGGGCCCCGCTTCCGGAAGGCTCGCCCGGTCCGGCAATGGCCAGGATTCTTAAATGGACACTAAGTCAAGTGCCACCAGAGAAAGCCGAAAGGAAGAGTGGGGAGGCCAAGAGTGGGCCTCACACATTGCGCATCCGAACCGGGGGAATTAACGTCTCCACGGAGGAGGAGAATCGGTGAGGCGAATCTGAGGTTTCCTCCCCCCACGGGAAGAAGAGGGCCACCTCCGAAGATTTGGAGACGGGGGCGCCTAAACAAGGGAAGAGAACTTCACCAAAGGGCCGTGCCCCGAAGGGCGTCCTTGCCGCACAGTGCCCGCAAACGGGCCAGCCCTCCATTGAGCTGTAAGTTTAGTTAAACAAGGAACTTATTGCTTTTTTCCTCTGAGAGTTATAACCAGGACCTGTTTTTTGTAGTCCGGTCAGCAATTCATCTCAACAGGGCTCGTCCTCGGGGGATCTTCCTTCGGAGATGATGGAGAGCGAAACCCCACCTGCCTCTTTGTCCCGTAAAGCTGGTGACCCTGAGGTATCGTCATGGAAGAGTCCAGATCTAATGGGGCCGGAAGCTAACACTTCGGCCGCCCCGAGCCCGGCGCGTTCGACTCCCGTGGCGGACAATGAAAAGGGTCCGGGAGAGTCCGGTGTCCAGCTGAACACGCTGACGGGCCTCCTGGAGTCAGCTGCTCTCTAGGAGGATCATCATACACTAATGGGTACGGTGTTGGAGAAAATCTCCTCCGCCACAAGCGGTTTAAATGAAGCTTTCAGGAGCCTTCTCAAAGGTTTTGAGGTAAGCCGCAACAATACGTAGCTTTTAGTAGTACCGCACGTGATACATGCGCTCTGTATAGATAGTAGCCCCTGAGACTGTGGATGCCAGCTGATGGCGGCAAACGGAGGATCATACTCCCAGATAATGATCGCACTTGTATTGATGTGCAGGTTGCTAAGAGTTTGGCAGTAGACCAGGCCGCTGAGTGCGCCGAATTGAGGCGGCAGATTGACGTGGTGGAGGCTGACGTCACGCTTGTTAACAAGCGATTCAAGGAGTCACAGAGTATGCTTTCCTATATCCACATCTATTTTGGGAAATTAAAAAAATGTTGTAATATTAATGTGATGTGATGTAGTTGCAGGCGGAGCTGCTGCCGTTGAGGCCCTGAGGACGGAGCTTGCCCCAGCCAAGGAACAAGCCCGGGTTAGCAATGCGGCTGCTTTAAAGGCAACCGAAGAGTTGAAAGCCGAACAGGCCGCCCATCTCCGAAGCGAAGAAAAAATAGCCGAGATGGGTGTGGAGCTGAGGGACGCTGTCGGCCGGTATGAGCTTCTCGAGAAAGAGAATCAGGCGAAGGCGGATGACCTGAAGAAGGCGCTGGACTAGGCCAAAGAGATGCGCTCTCACATTATCGACGCGCGGGAGGAACTTCGACAAGATGGGGAGATCGCGGCTGGAAATCCTTATTTGTTGCGGATGAAGTTTTTAGATCCAAAGTATGCTCCATTGGATAAGCTATGGAGTGCCGCAGATAAGTATGCGGACCTAGCAAAGAGTGCGGCTGATGCGACCGAGTTGTTCAAGGATCATGAAGATAATAAAATAGAAAGATTGTTCTGGTCGCAGTTTAATGCCTCAGCGCGCTCCTTACCGTAGAGTGAGAAGATGGCCGCTATAGCCGAGCTCCATAGGCTGTCCGACCTTGCAATGAGGTCTGTGATAGACCATCTGTGGCTGAAGGGGCCGAAGCCGGACAATTACTTTGGCTTGGTGCAACAATTATTTGGCGCTAGAGCACAGATTGATACCGTGAAGAGATTAGCGTGCATAGAGGGTGCGCGGATTGCTCTTGCCCATGTGAAAACATACTGGGCGGATATGGAGGCCACCAACATTGCAACCCAGGGTCCGGCAGGAAGCCAAGACCCAGCCGAGCACTATTTTGAGCAGGTCATAGATGGTGCCCGTAGAATAGAGGCACAGTGCTCAAAGAATGTCATGTTTGAGTGATGATTCTATTAAGTGTAAACAATTATGTGTTTGATTATTGTCTGAAAGTTATTATAATGTCTCCTGTGCGGCTGTTTATGTATGCATATAACGTGAAAGTTAGCAGTCGTTGTCTTCGGCCCCCACGCACATAATGCGGGGGTGTTCGAGAAAATATGCGTGAACACACTTGATCCAATGTCTTGGTCCGTTAAGGAGGTGATCGCACGTCGAACCAGGCAACCAGACTATATAGCTGTAGCTCTTTTCACTTAGCCATAGGAGTTTGAAAGGTGGGGCTACTGTGTAGCTCCTGGTACTTCCGCGAGCGTTCGGATACGGTGCGCGTACTTGACCGATAGACCGGTCCTTCGTTAATGTGGAGGAATCCTATAGATTCTGATGAGTCCTCGAGTGGTTGACCAGTCTCTCGCTGTATCATGACAGTCAGTTTTCGGCTTTCTCTACTGAGGTGCTCGTCCGGAATAACCAGGGCACAATCGCAGTAGTTCTCCTTTGGCCGCCTTAGACGATAGAACAGAACGTAAGGCAGCAAACCCAGGAGTCGGGCTAACCCAACATTTGACCAAAGACATGATTTAGAGCTGATGCATATAAGGTATTCGGACTTTATAACATATATTGGGATGGATGACACCCTTGACCCTGTGATTCCAGGTACGTGCATTGATCTGTTGTGGCAAAAAGCCTATAACGCTAGTAGCTCTTATAGGTTTATGAAATACCCATGGGAAGTGAAGCAACAAGAGACAGTAAAGAAGGTTTACGCAGGGGCTTAATCTAAAGAGAAACCTCTGGGCAGGGCCCTGCTGCACGTCTACGCCCGTGTCTCCGTTGTGCCGTATCCTGGAAGTGTGTCGCACTGGTAGTGTCTGTAGGAACAAAAGAAAAAAAGGAAAACATGCGAAAAAGTTAGTTATGCTCGAGAGATGTTCGAGATCCGGCCTATTAACGAGGCAAGCCGAATTGTGGGCTCTTGTTACATGTTTGCAGCCCCTCGTATTATTTACGGGGACACATGTACAACTCTTGGCTCAGGTTTATCCGAGCCATTGTGAAAAATGGTGTACTGGACTCGTCTAACCGTGTCCGTGGTCTTGACGACTGGTCATGCGTTCCGGTGGGAGAGGCCGCCTAGAGTCCGGTAGTGGTGTAAGGGCATTTCCCTATCTTATGTTTTGGATGATGATGACAACCATTTGTTGGTCTAATCCTATGCTAATTATTTCAGGTTCTCAATGATTAGGCTTTCATCGGTTAGTGGTTCTCTCTCGAAGGAATCATTTGAAGACGGGATCCTCTATGCTTTTTTCTCCTTGGTCATAGGGAATCCTCTGTGGATAGAATAGGGGAGTCCATTCTCGTTCACATCCTTTCCTCCTTTTCTAGTCGAGAGAGTGCCTCCCTACTCATCTAATCCTTGCTGTGTGTTCCCAGCGGTTGTACCACTCGTCCGAGCGGTTGTACCGCTGGATCTTGTCGCTACTCTGCTGCTGTCGAGCGGTGGTACCGCTGCCTCCGGGCGGTGGTACCGCCATCTGACTCTGCATAGTCCAGCAGCGGTTGTTCCGGCCATGTACCGCCCATGTACCGGTCAGGGTTCTGTCCTGATGCGGTGGCTGGGCGGTGGTGGCCCAGTTGGTCCAGTTGATCCTTTTCAACCGGTACAACCGGAGGTTCGAGCGGTTCTTCCGCTCGGTCCTTAGCCGCTCAAGCGATCAAGACCAGGCGGTTGCACCGGCCCTGCACCGCCCAACTACCGCCCTCAAGGGTGACTCCGTTCTGTTTAGGTGCGGTAGTTGTGCGGTAGCTGGGCGGTTGGTCCAGTTATTTGCTAATGACCGGTACTACCGCCCGATGGCCCGGTTGTACCGCCTGGTAGGGTTCTGCAGTTGCATCGTGAGTCCCGGTTGTACCGGGACAAGGAGCGGTTGTACCGCTGCAGTACTGAAAACACAGTAACGGTTGGATTTTAGTGGGTTACTATATAAGGTGGTTCCTCCACCTACCACGCCCTATCTCTTACCTCTCTCACTCCACCATTGATGCTCTCAAGCTCTCTTGCCCGATCTCTCTCTCTAGCCACTCAAACTTGTTGATGTGCTAGGGTTTGAAGGAGGAGACCTAGATCTACACTTCCACCAAAGGATATTTACTTCCCCCATACTTTCTTGTGTGGATTTCGTTACTCTTGGTGCTTGAGCACCCTAGACGGTTGAGGTCACCTCGAGGCCATATTCCATTGTGGTGAAGCTTCGTGGTTTCGTTGGGAGCCTCCGATTGTTGTGGAGATTGCCCCAACCTTGTTTGTAAAGGTCCGGTTGCCGCCTTCAAGGGCTCCAATAGTGGAATCACGGCATCTCGCATTGTGTGAGGGCGTGAGGAGATTACGGTGGCCCTAGTGGCTTCTTGGGGAGCATTGTGCCTCCACACCGCTCCAACGGAGACGTACTTCCCCTTAAAAGGAAGGAACTTCGGTAACACATCCTCGTCTCCACCGGCTCCACTCTTGGTTATTTCGTGCCTTTACTTTTGCAAGCCTACTTGTTGTTACATCCTTGCTTGCTTGTGTGCTAGTTGTATTTGCATCATATAGGTTGCTCACCTAGTTGCACATCTAGACAACCTATTTTGTTGCAAAGTTTAATTTGGTAAAGAAAAGCTTAAAAATTGTTAGTTGCCTATTCACCCCCCCTCTAGTCAACCATATCGATCCTTTCAATTGGTATCAGAGCCTCGTCTCTTTATTAAGGACTTTGCCGTCCGAAGAGTATGGTTGACGTCAACGACGGTGCGGAGGAACACTCCGGTGTGAATCCCATCTCGTCTTCGGCCGAAGGGGGAACCTCGGTCTCTCGTGAGGAATTCAATGTGGCTTTAGACACATTGAAAACCTCCATGACGGCCGAGGTTAAAAGCATGTTTACTGAATTCCTAGAGGGACTCAAACTATCTACCTTGCCGATGAAAGTGGGTGATCCCACTAACAAGGTGACGGATGCTAACCCCGACAAGGGGGAAGCTAATAGTGAAAAGAGTCCGTCTACTAGTGGTAGAAATGGCACCGGCATCTTTGCCCATGTGGAACCCCCGGTGTATAAAGGACCGATCCCCTCTACGCATTTGAATCATGCCGGTCCTCCTCCTAAATATGTGAAAAATGAAGATTTTGATTCTTGGGTCTATCGCTTCAAGCGTCATTTAAAACATGTGAATACTAACCTTTGGAGAATTATTGAAGAAGGTTTCTATCCTCATGATCCAAGCAACTTCACCCCTCGAGAAGAAGTGGACAACCAATTCAATGAGAGTGCTCTCTTCATCATCCAAGATGCTATCCTTCCCGAAGATCTCCCTCATCTTCGACCTCATGTCATGGCTAAAGAAGCATGGAAGTGTGTCGAGCGTATGTATAGAGGAAGTGCTAGCATTCAACGCTCCAACTATGAAGTGGTGCAAGATGAAGCCGATGAGTTTGCAATGAAAGAGGATGAAGAACCTCGTGAGCTCTTTCGAAGAGTGACCAAACTTGCGGTCGCACTCCGAGATCATGGGAGTAAAGACACGGATGACAATTGGATCAAGCGCAAGTTCCTCAAGGCCATGATGCCCTACAACAAGGCCATGTCCTCCGTCATCCGCCAAAGACCGGACTTCCACTCCATGACCTCTGGTGAAGTGTTGGATGAGTTCATTGCAATGAACATCTTGGATAAGACCGCCGACAATGCGGTGCTCCGTTCCCAAAGGGCAAAGAAGCCCAATCTTGCCTTGAAGGCCAAGGTTAGTGTGGAAGAAGAAGAAGAAGAGGAAGATGAGGAGAGCAACCCCGAGGACACAAAGTATGATTATCATGAGCACATGGCTCTTGCCTCAAGACAGTTTTGGAGTAAGAAGACTACAAGACCCAACTTCAACAAGAACAACTCAAGTGGCCTCAAAGGGAAGCAACGAGTTAGAACTTGTTTCAACTGTGGCAATGTCAGTCATTTCGTTGCGGATTGTCCATACGAGAAGCGGGAAGACAATGGTGGCAAGTTCATTCGAAAAGACAAAGCCAAGTCCTTCCCCAACAAGAACAACTTCACCAAGAAGACTCCTTCTCGCGGGTTGGTGGTTCAAGAAGAATACCGTGAGGATGACGATGATGATGAAGATGGTGAAACAATGGCCATGGCATCCGTTGCCATTGTCTCAACTCCTCGGGTGTCTCTATTCGATGCACCTAACGAGAACATCACCGCCAAGTGCCTCATGGCTAAGGCCACCAACAAGGTAACCCCCAACATCAAAACCACCATTATTCCTAACCCTCCTTCAACGGATGACTTTGATAATGGTAAGGGGTCTAATGAGGAGATCAATGAATTTGAGTCCTTCATGAGTAAGCTCAAGGGCAAATCCAAGAAGCATTTCGTTGCTCTCTTGGAACAACTTGGTGAAGCCAATGACATGATCGAGGCTCATGAAGAAACCATCACTAAGATGGAAAGTCATAGTCGTGACTATGCCGATGAGATATCGGATCTCTCTAATGCTCTTGAGGAAGAGCGTGAGCATCGTTTGGCTCTTGAGGAGTCACACAACGATGGTCACGCTAAACTAAAGAAAGATCTTGATCATGCTCTTGTTGTGTCTCGTGTTCTAGCTTCCGAGAAGGCTAAACTTGGGGTTGATCATGTTAGACTCACGGAGGAGTTTGATGTACTTGACAAGGCCCACAAGGTCTTGAAAAGTGCTCATGCCACCCTCAAGGAGTCTCATGCTCAACTCCAAGTTAAGCTAACTAAGGAAAAGGCCACATTTCCTCACATGGTCTTAATTGATAATGCAAATGCTACTAACCCATGTTGTGAGCATGTGCATCTTGTGGAGGAAAATGCCAAGTTGAAGGAACAACTCGAGAAAGGTCTTGTGTCATGCATACAAGGCGAGAAGAACCTAAATGACCTTTTGAGCAATCAAAAGGAAGTTGTGGGAAAGGAGGGAGTTGGGTTCGCACCCAAGTCCAAGAACAAGAAGAAGAACAAGGAGAAGAAGAGCAAGACCAATCGACCTCCTCCGCTCACGCAAACCTTTGTGAAGGAGGGAGAAGGTGCTCCTAAGGAGAAGAAGAACAATGGGAAGAGCGGTGAAGCCAAAGAGCGCAACGCCATCTCTCCCAACAAAGACGGCGACTTTAACCCCTCTTATGTGTTGTGCCGTGCTAGTGATGGACATGTTTATGCTAAATTTGTTGGTTCTCCTTATGAGTACATTGAATGGTCTATTTGGGTTCCTAAGACCCTTGTTACTAACATCAAAGGACCCATTACTCAATGGGTACCTAAAACCAAGCATTGATCTCTTGTAGGTGTTTGCTTCCGGTGGAGGATCATGGTTGCTCGACAGTGGAGCAACAAATCATATGACCGGGAGCAAGGACTTGGTGGTGGACGTGCACAATATCCCATCTATGCCCACCAATGTCGAATGGGGTGATGCCTCACATTCTAAGGTATTGGGTCTTGGCAAGGTTGTCATTTCTCATGATCTAACGATCGAGAAAGTCATGCTTGTTGAGTCCCTTGCATTCAATTTACTTTCCGTTCGTCAACTCGCACTCATGGGTTTTGCCACCTTCTTTGATATTGATACCGTGGCCCTCTTGTGGAGCAAGACTCTTAAAGTAGCCTTTGTTGGGCATGTCGAGAACGGTCTCTATGTGGTTAACTTCTCGGAGCAACCCACTAAGACCGCGACATGCCTAATGGCTAAAGTTGATGTGGGATGGCTTTGGCATCGCCGTTTAGCCCACGTCAATATGAGATCTTTGCAAAGTCTTCTCAAGGGGGACCATGTTCGTGGACTAACAAATGTTAGTTTTGCCAAAGATCGTGCTTGCAGTGCTTGTATCGAAGGAAAGCTTCATGAAAAGGCTCACCCTCCTTCAACCATCATCTACTCGAAGAGACCCTTGGAGCTCCTTCACATGGATCTCTTCGGGCCTCCATCTTTTGATAGTCTTGGAGGGAGAAAGTATTGCTTGGTGATTGTGGATGATTATTCAAGATACACTTGGGTATACTTCTTCAAGAGGAAGAGTGAGACTCAACAAACCGTCATCGACTTTGCAAATGAAGCTCAACGTCAACACAATGCAAAGATCTTGACAATAAGAAGTGACAACGGCACCGAGTTCAAGAACTACACCTTGGATGAGTTTCTTAGTGATGAAGGGATCAAGCACCAATATTCCGCACCATATACCCCTCAACAAAATGGTGTTGCGGAGAGGAAGAACCGGACGTTGATGGATGCGGCAAGGACCATGATGGCGGAGTTCAAGTCTCCATACAACTTCTGGGCCGAAGCCATCAACACAGCTTGTCATGCATCCAATCGGCTCTATCTCCGCAAAGGCTTGAACAAGACTCCGTATGAGATACTCACCGGGAACAAGCCCAATCTCAAGTACTTCCGGGTGTTCGGGTGTAAGTGTTTCATTCTCAAGAAAGGTGTTCGTTTGTCTAAATTTGAAGCTAGAGCTCATGAGGGCATATTTGTTGGTTATGCTACAAACTCTCATGCTTACCGTGTTCTCAACAAGTCCAACGGACTCATTGAGGAAACGTGTAACGTGGAGTTTGACGAAAATAACGGCTCCCAAGTGGAGCAAAGTGGTACTTGTGATGTAGGTGATGAAATTCCTCCCCAAGCCATAAGAAGAATGGGTATTGGTCAAATCCTACCCATTGAGGAACCCCTTGTGGCCGAAGGAGAAGGACAATGCTCTACTCAAGTAGAGCCATCACCTCATCAAGACCCACACGCTTCCGAAGAACAAAGTGAAGGCCCTCAACCTTGTGAACAAGACCAAGGGCAAGATCAACCTCAAGATGGTGGTGAACCTCTAAATGATGCCCAAGGTCAAGTTCTCCCCCTCGAGCAAGCTCAAGATCAAGAACAAGCTCAAGACGGCGCTCAAGATGATCAAGTCAACCCTCCCTCCACATCCGAGGAGGAATTAGAGCGTCGTGCCGCGAAGATTGCTTCCAAGCTCACCACTCAAGGCCATCTCATGGAAAATGTATTTGGAAGCCTAAGAAAGGGGGTAAGCACTCGTAGACAATTAGCAAACTATTGTGAACATCACGCGTTTGTCTCTTGTGTTGAACCCCAAAAGGTCTATGAGGCGCTCGAAGACTCGGATTGGCTCAATGCCATGCATGAAGAACTCAACAACTTCGAGTACAACAAAGTTTGGAGATTGGTGCCAAGGCCATCGGGGAACCACAACGTCATTGGAACAAAGTGGATCTTCAAGAACAAGCAAGATGCTCATGGGAACATCATTCGCAACAAGGCAAGATTGGTAGCACAAGGCTACTCCCAAGTCGAGGGTATCGACTACGGTGAAACCTTTGCTCCCGTTGCTCGTCTTGAATCCATTCGTTTGTTGATTGCATATGCTTCCCATCACAACTTTAAGTTGCAACAAATGGATGTGAAAAGTGCTTTTCTTAATGGTCCCATTAATGAGTTGGTCTATGTCAAGCAACCCCCCGGGTTCGAGGACCCCTACTTCCCGGATCATGTGTATCAACTCGATAAGGCACTCTATGGCCTTAAACAAGCCCCACGTGCGTGGTATGACCACCTTACCGAGTTGCTACAAGATCGTGGCTTTGAAGTAGGACAAATCGATCCCACTCTTTTTACTAAGAAGGTCAAAGGGGAGTTGTTTGTATGCCAACTATATGTTGATGATATTATCTTTGGTTCTCCTAACAAAGCTTTCAATGAGGAATTTGCCGCTCTCATGACCTCCAAGTTCAAGATGTCTTCAATGGGAGAGTTGAAGTTCTTCCTTGGTTTTGACATCAAACAACGAAGAGAAGGAACCTTCATCAACCAAGCCAAATACACTCAAGACATGCTTAAAAGATTCAAGCTAAGTGATGTCAAGCCGGCTTCTACTCCAATGCCTACCAAGTGCCAACTTGACATCGATCCCAATGGTAAAGCGGTGGATCAAAAGGTATATCGCTCCATGATTGGCTCCTTGCTTTACCTTTGTGCATCTAGACCGGATATCATGTTGAGTGTGGGGATGTGTGCACGGTTTCAAGCCGCACCAAAGGAAAGTCACTATGTGGCGGTCAAGCGAATCTTTCGATATTTGGCTCATACCCCAAACTTTGGCTTATGGTACCCAAGAGGAGCAAATTTCAAGCTTGAAGGTTTCACGGATTCCGATTGGGCGGGGGACAAAGTGGATAGGAAGTCCACTTCCGGAGGGTGCCAATTTCTTGGTTGCTCTTTGGTAAGTTGGTCTTCCAAGAAGCAAAGTTGTGTGTCCCTCTCGTCCACCGAAGCGGAGTATGTGGCGGCTGGTAGTTGTTGTGCTCAACTCCTATGGATGAGGCAAACTTTAAAGGAGTACGGTGTCATTTGTGACAAAGTGCCTCTTTGGTGTGATAATGAAAGTGCCATCAAGATTTCTCTCAACCCGGTACAACACTTCAAGACGAAGCACATTGAGATTCGGTATCACTTCATCCGGGATCACATTAGGCGAGGAGAGATCGAGCTCAAGTATGTCAACACTCATGATAACCTTGCAGATATTTTCACGAAGCCCTTGGATGAAGCAAGATTTCGCGAGTTAAGGCATGAGCTAAATATCATTGATTTGAGCAATGTGACTTGAACCCGTACACCCCCACCACACTCAACGTGTTGTCTAGTTTAGGTGTAGGCATAGACATAGGGGGAGTGTTGTTCTATCAATGAACTCTCCCTCCCCCCATCATGCATAAATCGATCACCTCTTTCACATTAGCCATTTTGATGGCATTTGTGCTTCAAAGACGAGTTTTGGTCATGGGCCCAAGGATAATTCTTCGCGGTGCCATACCACTTGACTCAAACATAGGTGGCTTCGGCCATCGCCCTCTCTTAAGAGAGAGGACTGAGCTCGCTCAGCTTGTGTGCGGTTGCTTTTGTTTTCCCTTCGTGTTTCCCTTTCTTTTGTGTTGTCCCGTTTGTCTTGTTTCTTTTTGGTCTGGGCTTTGGTGGTCGGGCGGTACAACCGGTGTCACGGGTGGTTCTACCGCTGATACCTGGTTGTGCTGCCCCAGTTGGGTTGCCTTCGGTGCTTGGGCGGTTGTACCGCCCATTTCGGGCGGTACTTCCGGTCTCCTGACTTGCGGTACAACCGGTCCTAGGAGCGGTTCTACCGCCGCGCGGCTACGGGCCTATTTATATCCGACGGGGCGAAGGGTTTTCTTTTTTTCCCTTCGTCCCCAGTCGCCTCCTCCTTGCCCTAGCCGCCGGTCACCTCTGCCTCGTCCCGGAGTGCGCCCCGCGCTTCGGTCCTGAGGGTTCTCCGCGGATTCTCTCCGTGGAAGTCTTCCGGTCTTCTCCCATGGATGGTGGTAATGTCCTTGTTCTTCGTTCTTTGTTCTAGGTTTTCTTCGTGTTCTAGGGCATTACCTTATCCTCCTAGTGTTGTGGTTGTTCTTTGTTTGGGAGAGACCGTCGTTCTTCTTGTGTCTGTGCAGTACATAGAACTCCGAATATTGCTTGAGTGATTTGCACGTCTTGAACAGATCTAACTACCCTGGTAGTGCCACTGTCAGCGGTTCTACCGCCCAGACGGGCGGTACAACCGGTGGGGCGGTTCTACCGGTGGGGGATCCGGTTCAACCGGTAGATATGAACCACAGCACTGTTCTGGTTTCTTTGTGTTGCATTTTTCGTGTGCTTTCCTCTCATTCCTGTTGGTTTCGTGTGTCCCCTTCGTGTTTGTGTTCAGGTGGCTCCAGTTCTCGCCCTGCTCCTCGCAAGACCAAGAAGAGGGTTCGACGGGCTCCGCGCCCGGCTGACTCTGAAGATGAAGTTGTGATCCCCACCAAGCCCACTCGCCGTGAAAAGTCTGCCGCTGTCAAACAACGTGTGATAATGCCACTCCACCGTTGGAAAGCCAAGGATTGGGAAGCCTTCCGCTCAAAGAATCCTTATGTGGTTCCCGTAGCTCCTCGTTGGACCACTGTTCAGTTTCGGAATGAGATGCAAGTACGAATTGTTCATGAACTCTTTGAGCACAACAAGAACAGATATGCCAAGCAGTGGACCATCGATCTTGATCATTGGCGGAACAACCTGGAGTATTTTGGTGAGGCTTTGGCTCTCTGTGAGGAGTTTGATCTTGTCAAGCTCATGTCCGTCAACTGTGACTTTGATGTTCAACTCATCCATCAGTTCTATGCCACCGTTCACTTTGGAGAAGATGACGCGCGCACCCTCACTTTCATGTGTCGTGATGAGCTCTTTCAAGTTCCCTGGAGGACCTTCTGCAATGCTATTGGGTACGATGATACCGGTCTGGAAGGAAGGGGTGGCATTCGCCCCCATGATCATCCTGACCCCATGCCCAAGGAGAAGCTTGCCCCTCTGTACATTCGGGGCCGTGGTATTATTGGTGAATCTAAGGATTTGGTGAAGGTCTATGACATCATGCATCGTGTTTTTCGCAATGTGCTTCTGCCCAAAGTGGGGAATCAAGATGAAATCCATGGCTATCTTGTTGACTTGATGGTTGCTATGAAGACCAAGGTTGGATCTGGGGAGACGTTTGATGTGTCCAACTGGCTGTGGCACGAGATGTACAACATGGTCATCTACAGGAAGGTCCCCATTTATGCTCCTTTTGTCATGTGCTTTCTGAACTCAGTGTGGGGAGTTCGCCGTCCTGGAGAGCCCCTCACCTCTCCTGACAATCTTACCAATCATGAAGTCAAGCTCCTTAAGAAGAAGAAGCACGCCGAGCCACGTTTCCCGGCTAATGCTCCTGAGGATGTCTATGCCACTTCTGATGATGAGGATTTTGAGTTGGAACCAGGGGCCAAGCCCTCGTGGGTGGACAAGCTCGCTGCCAAGGTAAAGAAGACCTTCTGCCTCCAGTCTGACATCCAGAAGAGGATGTATGAGGCACATGTCAATGAGAAGCTTGCGCGGTGTTGCCAAATTGCTTTGATGAGGCACCTAAGCATGTCAGTTCAGAGTGGCTCTGAGAAGTGCATCACACCGGAGGAGCGTTGGATATCCTCCCACACCACCTGGACTGATGATGAAGCCCCTCCTCAGCCCTCCACCACTGTTACTGCTGCTGATGATATCATGGAGGACTCAGATCGGGACGATGATGAAGTTTCTGATGATGGTGAAGATTCTGACAATGATGAAGACCTTGATGCTACCGAGGAGTCAGAGGAGGACGACTGAGCCTGGGGCGATAGCTTCGCTCTCTTCCTTTTTGGTGTCCTGATGCCAAAGGGGGAGAGAGTGTTATAGGTCTCGGGAGTTGCATGGGTGGTTGCATAGTGTGTGTCTCGTTTTGAACTTGTCTGATGTCTCCAGTTGAACTTTGGTCGTTATCGTTTGTTTTGTGTGGTTTTTGTGCCACTCCTGCTATCTCTTCGTTATGCTTGTTGGTCTTAATTGGTAGTATTGCTCTTGTTTCTTTGTGTTGGCTACCTTCATGTTATATGCTTTATATGTCTAGCCTATAGAATCTAGGGGGAGTCTCGACCTGGGGCTCACATCTAGGGGGAGCTCCGTCTAGATTCTATAGTCTTCTATCTTATATCGTGTTGTTGTCGTCATCCACCAAAAAGGGGGAGATTGTAAGGGCATTTCCCTATCTTATATTTTGGATGATGATGACAACCATTTGTTGGTCTAATCCTATGCTAATTATTTCAGGTTCTCAATGATTAGGCTTTCATCGGTTAGTGGTTCTCTCTCGAAGGAATCATTTGAAGACGGGATCCTCTATGCTTTTTTCTCCTTGGTCGTAGGGAATCCTCTGTGGATAGAATAGGGGAGTCCATTCTCGTTCACATCCTTTCCTCCTTTTCTAGTCGAGAGAGTGCCTCCCTCCTCATCTAATCCTTGCTGTGTGTTCCCAGCGGTTGTACCGCTCGTCCGAGCGGTTGTACCGCTAGATCTCATCGCTACTCTGCTGCTGTCGAGCGGTGGTACCGCTGCCTCCGGGCGGTGGTACCGCCATCTGACTCTGCATAGTCCAGCAACGGTTGTTCCGGCCATGTACCGCCCATGTACCGGTCAGCGTTTTGTCCTGATGCGGTGGCTGAACGGTGGTGACCCGGTTGGTCCGGTTGATCCTTTTCAACCGGTACAACCGGAGGTTCGAGCGGTTCTTCCGCTCGGTCCTTAGCCGCTCAAGCGAACAAGACCAGGCGGTTGCACCGGCCCTGCACCGCCCAACTACCGCCCTCAAGGGTGACTCCGTTCTGTTTAGGTGCGGTAGTTGTGCGGTAGCTGGGCGGTTGGTCTGGTTATTTGCTAATGACCGGTACTACCGCCCGATGGCCCGGTTGTACCGCCTGGTAGGGTTCTGCAGTTGCATCGTGAGTCCCGGTTGTACCGGGACAAGGAGCGGTTGTACCGCTGCAGTACTGAAAACACAGTAACGGTTGGATTTTAGTGGGTTACTATATAAGGTGGTTCCTCCACCTACCACGCCCCATCTCTTACCTCTCTCACTCCACCATTGATGCTCTCAAGCTCTCTTGCCCGATCTCTCTCTCTAGCCACTCAAACTTGTTGATGTGCTAGGGTTTGAAGGAGGAGACCTAGATCTACACTTCCACCAAAGGATATTTTCTTCCCCCATACTTTCTTGTGTGGATTTCGTTACTCTTGGTGCTTGAGCACCCTAGACGGTTGAGGTCACCTCGAGGCCATATTCCATTGTAGTGAAGCTTCGTGGTTTCGTTGGGAGCCTCCGATTGTTGTGGAGATTGCCCCAACCTTGTTTGTAAAGGTTCGGTTGCCGCCTTCAAGGGCTCCAATAGTGGAATCACGGCATCTCGCATTGTGTGAGGGCGTGAGGAGATTACGGTGGCCCTAGTGGCTTCTTGGGGAGCATTGTGCCTCCACACCGCTCCAACGGAGACGTACTTCCCCTTAAAAGGAAGGAACTTCGGTAACACATCCTCGTCTCCACCGGCTCCACTCTTGGTTATCTTATCCCTTTACTTTTGCAAGCCTACTGGTTGTTACATCCTTGCTTGCTTGTGTGCTAGTTGTATTTTGCATCATATAGGTTGCTCACCTAGTTGCACATCTAGACAACCTATTTTGTTGCAAAGTTTAATTTGGTAAAGAAAAGCTTAAAAATTGTTAGTTGCCTATTCACCCCCCTCTAGTCAACCATATCGATCCTTTCAAGTGGGAACTGCCGCATACTTCTTTGTGTTTCCGCTAACCGTAATGATGCCGCGTGGACCCGGCATCATGAGTTTAAGGCAGTCGTAGTTCGGTATTGCGTTAAAGCAAGCGAAGGCTGTTGTTCCCAGCAATGCATGATAATCGCTGCTGAAGGGGGCGATGGTTGAAGAGTAGGTTCTCGCTTCGGAAGTTGTCGGGATAACCGAATGTCACTTCTAATACGAGGGAGCCCCAGCAGTGGGCTACTACGCCTGGAATCACTCCGTTGAAGGTGGCGTTATTTTGACTTATTCTGGATGGGTCTACCCCCATCTTGCGGATGGTGTCTTGATATATCAGATTAAGACCACTGTCGCCGTCCATTAGGACGCGAGTAAGATGGTATCCATCAATTATTGGGTCGAGCACCAAGGCAGCCGATCCTCCGTGCCGGATACTGGCTGGGTAGTCCCTGTGATCAAAAGTGATCGGGCAAGTTGCCCAGGGATTGAATTGGGGGGCTACGAACTCTGCGTGAGTTGCATGTACCATGTTTACCGTTTTGACTTCCGGTGGGAATTGTTTCTGGCCCCTGGTGTTCGGCTAGCGAGGCTCATCCTCCTCTTTGCTTGGTGTTTCCCTTCCCTTGTGTTCGGCGTCTAACTTACCGACCTGCTTGAAAACCCAACATTCTCTGTGGGTATGATTTGCAGGTTTGCCGGAAGTGCCATGGATTTGGCACAATCTGTCCAGGACTTTGTTCAGGCCCGATGGCCCCTCTTTACTGCTTTTGGATGGCTTCTTGCCTTGAGCGAGTCGAGGGCCCCTAAATCCGGCGTTGACCGCCGTGTTATCCAGACTATCGCCACTCCGACCCCTGTGCTTAGTGCACCGTGGATTCCCGTTGCCATCTCGGATTTCGGATGTGCCTGGGTCGCTGGTGCCTCTACGGGCCAACCAGCTGTCCTCGCCCGCACAAAATCGGGTCATGAGGATTGTTAAGGCTGCCATCGTTGTTGGCTTTTCTCTGCCGAGGTGTCTGGCAAGTCACTCGTCTCGGACACTGTGTTTGAAGGCCTCTAAGTCTTCGGCATCCGGACATTCGACGATTTGATTCTTCTTAGTGAGGAATTTGTTCCAAAGTTTGTCGGCTGACTCTCCGGGCTGCTGTATTATGTGACTTAAATCGTTAGCATCTGGAGGCCGGACATAGGTCCCTTGAAAGTTGGCCCTGAAAGCATCTTCAAGTTCCTCCCAACTTCCAATTGAGTTTTCAGGGAGGCTCTTCAGCCAATGATGAGCTGGTCCTTTTAACTTGAGGGGGAGGTATTTGATGGCGTGGAGGTCATCCCCACGAGCCATGTGTATGTGAAGGATAAAATCTTCAATCCAGACCGCAGGGTCCGTTGTTCCGTCGTATGACTCTATATTCACGGGTTTGAATCCATGTGGAAATTCATGATCCAGCACCTCATCCGTGAAGCACAGGGGGTGTGCGGCCCCTCTGTATCTAGGCGTGTTGCGGCATGCTGTCGGCTGTTGTTGCTCCCGGTGTTGATTCCGGACTGGTATTCGATCAATATGATCATTGTGGTGACCATAATCCCGCGTCGGAGCATGTCCTCTGGACCCATAGATGGATCTGGCCGCACAAGACTTTTTGTCCAGGAGCTCTCGTAAATCGTGTGAGGTATCGCTAGCTGCTCTATCGTGACCATGAGGTGGTTGGTCCGGCTGAGTAGCCGTATTGTTTTTAGGCCGAATGGGTGCTGCGGCTTCATCGTAAAATTCGGGTAGCAGTTTGCGCTTTGGGTAGCTCTTTGTGTGGCGATTATTGCCACATTTCCCTTCGGTGTCTAGCACCTTATTCCATCTTCGGTTGAGCGTATCCTGCGCAGCCTTAAGCCTTTGCTTCTGCTTATTCAGGCTCCGCACTGTGGCCAGGAGTTTTCTGCGAAGGTTATCTTGTTCTGAATGTTCTTCTGGGATGATGAATGCATCGTCAACTGGACTGTTCTCTTCTTTGGAGGTAGCATGATGAGTTCGACCCTCTGAATTTATGTGATTGGGCGTCTGCTCCGGGCTGTGTTTGGCATGACCTGGTTTGTCCTGCTCCATCGCTGCGTCCCTATGGACGTTGTTGCCTTCCGAATCAACCGGAGTGTCATCCTGCTTTGGGTTGTTGTCGCTATTTTTACTGTGACTGGACCTGAGGCGGCGCTTACGTCGTTGTTTTTGCTTTTGCCCGGGGGGTTTATCCTCCATTGTGTCCTTTTTGTCACTATTGTCTTCTTTGGGGGTGTCCACCATGTAGACGTCGTATGATGAAGTGGCTGTCCAGCGCCCCGTGGGTGGTGGTTCTAGATCATCCCCTATGTTGACGTTCATACCGTCGATGTTATTGGGGTCGGAGTCAAGCATGTCTGTTAGGTCATCGACAGTGGCTATGAAGTGGGTGGTGGGTGGGTTGCGATTTTCTTCGTCTTCCGTATCCCACATGGGCTGGACATAGTTCGGCCAGGAGTCTTCTGACAGAGAGAGAGAGAGAGACCTTAATGAGTTTACCATGTCTCCGAAGGGTGAGTGCTTAAAGATATCTGCGGTGGCGAATTCCATAACCGAAGCCCAGTTAGATTCGATGGGCTCGGATGCGCGCGGTCCGGAAGACACGACCGGAGGCGAGTCCGGTGGTCCGAAGATACAGATCCCTTTAGGAGAGGAGTCCGTGTTCGGCTCCAAAGCCGATGAGTGTGCGGTCTTTGGGGCGGGGTCCATCCACCCTTCCTCAGAAGGCACGACCTGCTCTGGAGCAAAATCCGGAGTTGTGACAGGTGCGATATTCCGAATAGTGTCTGACTGCAGATCTAGTTCATGCTCGTCATGATTGTTCGGCGCTCTTGACACGGGCCCGAATCCGTCGAAGATCAAGTCTCCGTGGATGTCGGCAGTGTATTTTAAGTTTCCAAACCTGACCTGATGGCCGGGGGCGTAGCTATCAATCTGCTCCAGATGGCCAAGTGAGTTGGCCCGTAGTGCGAAGCCGCCGAACACGAAGATCTGTCCTGGGAGAAAAGTCTCACCTAGGACAACATGGTTGGAGGCTGGAGAAGCCATCTAGCCTTGCAGCGACGACACGGAGGAACTCTCAATGAAAGCACCAATGTCGGTGTCAAAACCGGCGGATCTCTGGTAGGGGGTCCCGAACTGTGCGTCTAAGGCTAATGGTAACAAGAGACTGGGGACACGATGTTTACCCAGGTTCGGGCCCTCTCGATGGAGGTAATACCCTGCTTCCTGCTTGATTGATCTTGATGATACGAGTATTACAAGAGTTGATCTACCACGAGATCAGAGAGGCTAAACCCTAGAAGCTAACCTATGGTATGATTGTGATTGTTGTTGTTCGGTCCTATGGACTAAACCCTCCGGTTTATATAGACACCGGAGGGGGCTAGGGTTACACAGAGTCGGTTTACAAAGGAGGAGATCTACATCCAAATCGCCAAGCTTGCCTTCCACGCCAAGGAGAGTCCCATTCGGACACGGGACGAAGTCTTCTATCTTGTATCTTCATAGTTCAATAGTCCGGCCAAAGTATATAGTCCGGCTGTCCGGATACCCCCTTATCCAGGACTCTCTCAGGGGGTCCCCAGACTTGCCTGCCTGCGGCCTGCAGCGTGGCTCAATCGGTGGCCCAGTACGACCCGTCTTCATCAACCAACACTCAAGACCCTCGCGAGGGGCCAAGCCTCATGGGGCAGACGACACAAGGCCTCCTCAGGAGTGGCCTCACCATGCAGGCTCGCAAGGAGGCGGAGAGATCAAGGCAAGGGGTACCTCGCGAGGTGCCCATGACACAAGCCATGACGATCAAGGCCAGGCGGGTGCCAGCTAGCGCAGTGTCCTTATTTCCTCTTTGGTGCAAAGGAGGCAAGCGCAGGCGTGGAGTACCGAGGCATCAACCAAAGGTTTCCATATCGGTGCAACGAGACCAAGACCAGCAGAGCGACAGGAGGAGGTCACCGTGGATCCCAAGACAGTGTCATCACTAGCACCTTTGGCAGGCGAAGACCACCTTTAGTCAGGATAGCTTGTACTAGCTGTCCCCTTTCAAAATGCCCATTGTTGGATCCCTTCCCGCTCAATATTTGGGAAGAGGACCAGTGCCTCTATAAATAGGGCTAGCCATCTCATCTAGAGGCATATCATAAAGAGGCATCTCATCCAAAGACAAAGGGAATCCTTCCCAAGAAGAACACCACGCCACCACAAGAACACCTCTTCTCATGAGGCTGTTCTTCCCCTGTACTGTTCATCATCAGCCCAAGGCAATCCACCACACCACACTGGATTAGGTATTACACCACACAGTGGCCCGAACCAGTATAAACCTTGTGTCTCTTGTGCTGTGAGCTCATAGATCTAGTTTAGGGATCGCGGCGAGGCTGAGGGCGTGAATCGGTAGGAGGAAATCTTCGTGCGCACCCCAGAGTTCGAACCTTAAGGGTTTTTCCGGAACCCGATATCCGACAGTTTACATGAAGAGGGAGAATGCCGGCAGCGGGAATTCTGGGCTGGAAAAGAAGCAAATATTGGAGACATATTATGCACAACTCCAAAAGTCCTGAGACTCCACGAAGGTCAGTTTTGGAATATACTAAAAATATTGGGTGAAAAAAGCACCAGAGGGGGGCAACCCACTGTCCACAAGGGTGGGGGGCGTGCCCTACCCCTGGGTGCGCCCCCTTCCTTGTGGGCCCCCTAGAAGCCCCCCGATGCCCATATTCTGTATAAGGTGTCTTTTGCTCTGGAAAAAATCATAAGGAAGCTTTCGGGATGAAGCACCGCCGCCTCGAGGCGGAACCTCGGCGGAACCAATCTAGGGCTCCGGTGGAGCTGTTCTGCCGGGAAAACATCCCTCCGGGAGGGGGAAATTGTCACCATCGTCATCACCGTCGATCCTCTCATCGGGAGGGGGTCAATCTCCATCAACATCTTCACCAGCACCATCTCCTCTCAAACCCTAGGTCATCTCTTGTATCCGATCTTTGTCTCAAAACCTTAGATTGGTACATGTGGGTTACTAGTTGTGTTGATTACTCCTTGTAGTTGATGCTAGTTGGTTTATTTCGTGGAAGATCATATCTTCAGATCCTTAATGCATATTAATACCCCTCTGATTATGAACATAAATACGATTTGTGAGTAGTTATGTTTGTTCCTAAGGACATGGGAAAAGTCTTGTTATAAGTAGTCATGTGAATTTGGTATTCGTTCGATATTTTGATGAGATGTATGTTGTCTTTCCTTTAGTGGTGTTATGTGAACGTTAACTACATGACACTTCACCATTGTTTGGGCCTAGAGGAAGGCATTGGGAAGTCATAAGAAGATGATGGGTTACTAGAGTGACAGAAGCTTAAACCCTAGTTTATGCGTTGTTTCGTAATGGGCTGATTTGGATCCATATGTTTCATGCTATGGTTAGGTTTACCTTAATTCTTCTTTCGTAGTTGCGGATTCTTGTGAGAGGGGTTAATCATAAGTGGGATGCTTGTATAAGGAAGGGCAGTAACCAAGCACCGGTCCACCCACATATCAATTATCCAAGTAACAAACACTAATCATATGAGCATGATGAAAACTAGCTTGACGATAATTCCCATGTGTTCTCGGGAGCGCATTCCTTTATATAAAAGTTTGTCCAGGCTTGTCCTTTGGTACAAAAAGGATTGGTCCACCTTGCTGCACCTTGTTTACTTTTGTTACTTGTTACCCGTTACGAATTACGTTATCACAAAACTATCTGTTACCGATAATTTCAGTGCTTGCAGAGAATACCTTACTGAAAACCGCTTGTCATTTCCTTCTGCTCCTTGTTGGGTTCTACACTCTTACTTATCGAAAGGACTACGATAGATCCCCTATACTTGTGGGTCATCAAGACTCTTTTCTGGCGCCGTTGCCGGGGAGTGAACGCATTTGGTATGTGGAATTTGGTAAGGAAACATTTATATAGTGTGCTGAAATTTACTGTCACTTGTTACTATGGAAAATAATCCTTTGAGGGGCTTGTTCAGGGTATGTTCACCCCGACCAGTAGAGCAAAGAGTTGCTCCTCAACCTACTGAACCTACTAAAAATGTTTACTTTGAAATTCCTTCAGGTATGATAGAGAAACTGCTAGGTAATCCTTTTACAGGAGATGGAACATTACACCCCGATATGCACCTAATTTATGTTGGTGAAGTTTGTGGATTATTTAAGCTTGTAGGTATGCTTGAGGATGTTATCAAGAAGAAGGTCTTCCCTTTATCTTTGAAGGGAAAGGCATTGACATGGTTTAGGCTATGTGATTATATTGAATCATGGAACTACAACCGATTGAAATTGGAATTTCAACAGAAGTTTTATCCTATGCATCTGGTTCATCATGATCGTAACTATATATGTAACTTTTGGCCTCGCGAAGGAGAAAGTATCGCCCAAACTTGGGGAAGGCTTAAGTCAATGTTACACTCATGCCCGAATCATGAGCTCTCAAGAGAAATTATTATTCAAAAAATTTATGCTCGGCTTTCTCTCAATAATCGCTCCATGCTCGATACTTCTTGTACTGGTTCTTTTATGATGAAGACTATTGAATTCAAATGGGATTTATTGGAAAGAATTAAACGCAACACTGAAGATTGGGAACTCGATGAAGTTAAGGAGTCAGGTATAACACGTAAGTTTGATTGTGTTAAATCTTTTATGGATACCGATGCTTTTCATGAATTTAACACTAAATATGGACTTGACTCTGAGATAGTAGCTTCTTGCTGTGAATCATTTGCTACTCATGTTGATCTCCCTAAGGATAAGTGGTTTAAATATCATCCTCCCATTGAAGTAAAAGTAGTAGAACTTATTAAAGTTGAAGAAAACTATGACTTATATTGTTGATCCTATTGTTCCTACCGCTTATATTGAGAAACCACCTTTCCTCGTTAGAATAAATGATCATGCTAAAGCTTCAACTGTGGTTCTTAAGAGTAATGAGAGAACACCTACACACCCTGAGCAAATTAAAGTTGAACCTAGTATTGCTATAGTTAAAGATCTCTTGGTCGATAATATTGATGGGCATGTCATTTACTTCTGTGATGAAGCTGCTAGAACTGCTAGGCCCGATACTAAAAATAAACATAGGCCTGCTATTGGTATGCATGTTGTTTCTGTTAAAATAGGAGATCATTGTTATCATGGCTTATGTGATATGGGTGCTAGTGTCAGTGTAATACCTTATACTTAATGTAAAGAAATTATGCATGATATTGCACCTGCTGAGATAGAAGGTTTTGATGTTACTATTAAGCTTCCCAATAGAGATACTATTTCACCAGTTGGGATTGTTAGAGATGTTGAAGTCTTGTGTGGGAAAATTAAATATCCTACTGATTTTCTTGTTCTTGCTTCCCCACAAGATGATTTTTGTCCCATTATATTTGGTAGACCCTTCCTCAATATTGTTAATGCTAAGATAGATTGCGAAAAGGATATTGTTACTGTTGGTCTAGGGGACATGTCTCATCATTTTAATTTTGCTAAATTTCGTAGACAACCCCATGATAAAGAATTTCCTAGTAAAGAGGACATTATTGGTCTTTCTTCTATTATCGTGCCTCCTAATGATCCTTTAGAACAATATTTGCTAGACCATGAAAATGATATGTTTATGAATGAAAGAAGGGAAATAGATTAAGTATTCTTTAAACAGGGACCAATTTTGAAATACAACTTGCCTGTTGAAATCCTAGGGGATCCTCCTCCACCCAAGGGTGATCCCGCGTTTGAGCTTAAACCTTTACCTGATACTCTTCAATATGCTTATCTCGATGAAAATAAATATATCATGTTATTATTAGTGCTAACCTTTTAGAGCATGAAGAAGAGAAATTATTGAAAACTCTGAAGAAGCACTGTGCTGCTATTGGTTATACTCTTGATGATCTTAAGGGCATTAGTCCCATTCTATGCCAGCATAAAATAAAATTGGAGAAAGACGCTAAACTGGTCATTGATCACCAACGATGGTTAAATCCTAAGTTGAAAGAAGTGGTAAGAAATGAAATACTAAAGCTTCTGGAGGCAGGTATACTTTATCCTATTGCTGATAGTCAGTGGGCAAGTCCTGTACATTGTGTCCCTAAGAAGGGAGGTATTATTGTTGTTCCTAACGATAAAGATGAATTGATCCCAGAAAGAATTGTTACAGGTTATAGAATGGTAACTGATTTCTGCAAATTAAATAAAGCTACTAGAAAAGATCATTACCCTCTACCTTTTATTGATCAAATGCTAGAAAGATTATCCAAACATACACATTTTTGCTTTCTAGATGGTTATTCTAGTTTCTCTCAAATACCCGTGTCAAAAGAGGATTAGGATAAGACCACTTTTACTTGCCCTTTCGGTACCTTTGCTTATAGACCTATGCCTTTTGGTTTATGTAATGCACCTGCTACCTTTCAAAGATGTATGACTGCTATATTCTCTGACTTTTGTGAAAAGATTGTTGAGGTTTTCATGGATGATTTCTCCATGTATGGAACTTCTTTTGATGATTTCTTAAGCAACCTTGATCGAGTTTTGTAGAGATGTGAAGAAACTAATCTTGTCTTGAATTGGGAGAAGTGCCACTTTATGGTTAATGAAGGTATTGTCTTGGGGCATAAGATTTTTGACAGATGTATTGAAGTTGATAAAGCTAAAGTTGATGCTATTGAAAAGATGCCGTGTCCTAAGGACATCAAAGGTATAAGAAGTTTCCTTGGTCATGCCGGTTTTTATAAGAGTGTTGGGGATATAACTATTAGGTATGACCCGCCCAGGAGGCGCCGGGTTATACCTATGGCAGTTAATCAGTATGAAGCCCATAAAGATATTGAAGATGGCGGTTCATGAAGGGCCCAAGGCTCAAGGGCGACTTAAGGCCCATAGGAGCAAACCACCATATGTGTAAGACTTGTATTGTAAGGCATGTATAGTTAGTCACCGAGCCGGACACGTTGTCTATGAGCTGGCCGGGACTCCGTGAGCCGCTGGGTGTCAACCTGTGTATATAAAGGGATGACCCGGCGGCGATTCCGGGCAAGAAACAAGAGATTGAAAGCTAGGTCAAGCATATTCACTCCCTGGTAATCGAGACATAAACAATACCACCTCAAACTGGATTAGGCCTTTACCTTCACCGCAAGGGGCTGAACCAGTATAAACTCATGTGTCCTTTGTCCCGTTTAACCCCTTTAAGCTAACCTAGTTGTGATGGCTCCACGACTAAGTCCAATTGATAGGACATCTGCTTTGGACGCTCAGGAACAACAGATCCAGGCTAGTTCCTTCCAGCTCTCATTGGATAAGAACGCTTCAAATGAAATCATGAGAAGGAGGCACCGGAGTCGTCTGCCGTCGGTTTACGAGGCGAGGAACCTCTTTGGCATGCCTAGAGTAGGGACCAGTAACCAACCAAAGATAAACCGGATTGGGGCGCCTGGGGCTGGAGCGCCGGCTCAACCACTCACGATGGAGCCACCTCGTTTGAATATTACTCCGCCTCAGCATGCGCCAACACCACCGGGTCATTATTCCAACCCTCTGGATAATATGATCGCTGCGGTGACACGATTGATGGCTCTCCCAATGGAAGGCAATTCTCTAGCGACGGTTGAAACACGGAGAGCTAGGGAGCTTCTTCAGACAACACTGGTGCGGCAGGAGGCATACTCTTACAGTCAAGATAGGATTCATTCGACCCCTCGCCCAAGCCGGAGTTATATCAGACACATGGACTCACCGGCCATTTCAAGCAATGACCAGCGTTGTAACCAGCCGTGTGGGCATGACCCGCCGCGTGATGGTGTGCAGGGTTTGGCCGATCAGGACAGGGCACATCGCGAGGCTGAGCAGGCGGCTCATCAACATCTTCGAGTTTATCTGACGTCTTTGGTGGAGGCGGGTGTGACTTCTAGAACTAGAGTTATACCTTGTTTGGTGCCGGCTCTGTGTAATGAGCGTTTGCCCAAGGATTTCAAAGGACCTCGTAAGGTGCCTAACTACACAACCGACTTACCCCCTAAGGCATGGATTGAGAGTCATGAGATGGCCATGGAACTGTTGGAGGTCAGCGATGTTGCGTGTGCAAAATACTTCACCATGATGTTGGATGGGACGGCTCGTACTTGTTTAAAAGGGTTGCCTGCCAATTCTATCGAGTCATGCGGTGAGCTAAAGGCCCGGTTTATCCAGAACTTTAAAGATACATGCAAAGAACCCATGTCGATTGTGGATTTATCTGCTTGCGCCCAAGAGGAGGGTGAGTCAATGACCCATTGGGTGCGTCGGGTCAAGGCTATCATACACTCATCTACTAACACCAATGCTGGCTCTGCAGTTCTAATGTTAGAGAAAAATTGCCCTTTTTGCCTCTTAAGCAGAAGCTGGGGCGGCTCAAGCGCGATTGCAATGATATGGGGCAGCTGATGGCGGCTCTAATTAAGTATGACGAATCTGATAGTACCAAGGACCCCGAGTTTGATGATGATAAGCCGGGAAAGGGAAAGAAGAGTGGCAACACCAAGGGCCAGCAGCATAACCCAGCGAGTCAGGAGTGCAACAGTAGGCGCAAGGCTGAGAGTAATCCAAATTTTGTGGCTAGTACTAATACACAAACTAATGGTCAGCATCGTAAGGGGAAGCCACCTCCTCGGACTGGTGGATCAAGTATCAGTCTTGAGTATTTGATGAATCAGCCCTGTTCAAAGCACGACACGAAGGAAAGGCCGGCCACCCATGTTTGGAAAGATTGCCAAATTATGAGGGAGCTCAAAAATTCTGATTTTTTCAGAACAATCATGGGTCGGGCGAAGGCTCAGGTTCTGGTGGTGGCGGTTCTCATGGCCCGGGTTACGGAGGTGGCGGTTCTAATTCCCGCTTCCATGGTCACCAACACCATCAAGGTAATCCGGGTGGTTACAATCAAGGTAATCAGGGTGGTTACAATCAACAATCCGGTCAAGAGGGTCAGCAGCAGCAGCAGTCTGGATATCAAAGTCATCTAAAGCAGTTGAATAACGGGCAGTACCACGTTTTCACTACAAGTGTATGCAAGAGGGACCATAAGCTCCATAAAAGGGTTGTGAACGCAGTTGAGCCGGCGGTTCCCCAGTACTTGCGATGGTCTGAGCAACCCATTATGTGGAATCGAGAGAATCACCCGCCCTGGGTTGATTATCCGGGTCACTTGGCTTTGGTGGTGGCGCCTCAAGTGGGTGGATACAAATTCACTGAGGTACTCATGGATGGGGGTAGCAGCATTAATATCCTTTATGATGATACTTTCCATCGCATGGGGCTGACTGACAAAAATCTTAAGCCGTCCAATACTGTTTTCCATGGAGTGGTGCCTAGTAAGTCGGCGTACCCTGTAGGCAAGATTGAGCTGGAAGTAGCCTTTGGGGATGAACATGATTCCATGGCCGAGAAATTAACCTTTGAAGTGGTCAAGATTAGAAGCCCGTACCACACTCTGTTTGGACGGACGGCTTATGCTAAGTTCATGGCACGACCTTGTTATGTTTATCTGCAGCTCAAGATGCCAGGTTACAAAGGGACCATCACAGTGCATGGGAGTCGGAAGATAGCTTTGGAGTGTGAAGGTGATGCTGCTTATGCTGAGTCTGTCTATGCAACAAAAGAGTTGAAGTTTTACAAGGACAATGTTGATCCGGCGGATATGACATCTTTGAAAAAACCAACTACAGAGCATGATCCGGTATTGAAGTTTAAGTCGGTCGATGACACTAAGCTAGTTGATTTTGTTCTTGGAGATTCATCCAAGCAGTTCAGTAACAGTGCTAACCTGGATCCAAAATAGGAAAGTGCACTCATCAAGTTCATCCGTGAGAATCGGGACATCTTTTCATGGAAACCTTCTGATATGCTAGGTGTATCGAGGGAACTCGCTGAGCACGCTCTTAATATTGATCCAAAGTTTAAGCCGGTCAAGCAATTCCTTCGTCGCTTCAACGAGGAGAGGCGTAAGGCCATGGGTGAAGAAGTGGCCCGGTTCTTGGCGGCTGGGTTCATTATTGAAGTCTTTCATCCCGAGTGGTTGGCTAATCCGATGCTGGTGCTTAAGAAGAATTGCACTTGGCGTATGTGTGTGGATTACACAGACTTAAACAAGGCTTGTCCGGCTGATCCTTTTGCTCTCCCTCATATTGATCAAATTATTGATGCTACTACGGGTTGTGAGTGTTTGATTTTTTTGGATGCTTATTCTGGTTATCATCAGATCAAGATGGCAGTTAAGGGCCAGGAGAAGACAACTTTTGTCACTCCCGTTGCAGCCTTCTACTATGTGTCTATGTCTTTTGGTCTCAAGAGTGCCCAGGCGACTTACCAGCGATGTGTGCAGAATTGCCTTCACAATCAGATTGGGCGCAATGTTCATGCTTATGTGGATGATATTGTGGTGAAATCCAGAAAGAAGGAAACTTTCATAGATGATTTGAAGGAGACCTTCAACAATCTCCGGGTCTACAAGATGATGCTTAACCCAACCAAGTGCGTTTTTGGTGTGCCAGCAGGCAAGCTCTTGGGTTTTCTGGTTTCTGACAGAGGCATTGAAGCTAACCCGGAGAAGATCAAGGCCATTACCTCCTTGGCAAAGCTGGCATGTATCAATGATGTTCAACATCTGGCGGGTCGTATTGCTGCCTTAAGCCAGTTGAGTGAGAAGGCTATACCACTGTACCAGATGATGAAGAAAACAGATCACTTTGTCTGGAGTAATGCTGCTAATGACACGTTTGAAGCTTTGAAAAAACAGCTAGCTGAGCCGCCAGTACTTGCTGCTCCTATTGATAGGGAGCCGTTGTTATTATATGTGGATGCTAACGCCCGAGCTGTCAGTGTAGCTATTGTGGTGGAATGGAAGGAAGCAGGCAAGGAATATCTGGTTCAACGGCCGGTTTCCTATATCAGTGAGGTGCTTATTGAGTCCAAGCAGAGATATCCACACTGGTAGAAATTCTCTTATGGGGTGTTCATGGCCAGCCGGAAGCTTAAGCAATATTTTCTGGGTCATCCCATCACTGTGGTCAGTTCTACTCCTTTAGGGGATATTATTCAAAACAGAGAAGCCACAGGGCGGGTAGCCAAGTGGGCCATTGAGCTTGGACCTCATGGTTTGAAATATATTGCTCGCACTGCCATCAAGTCTCGAGCACTTGTGGATTTCATCAATGATTGGATTGTGCTGCAGATGCCTGAAGAAAAGCCAGATAACACATATTGGACTATTCACTTTGATGGGTCCAGGCAATTGGAGGGCTCGAGGGCTGGAGTTGTTTTAGCTTCCCCTCGAGGTGACAATTTTTGTTATGTTCTAAGGTTGATGTTTCCCTGTACTAACAATGCAACTGAGTATGAAGCCTTGCTCCATGGTCTTAGGATGACTAAGGAGATGAACTTAAGCCGGGTGAGATGTTTTGGCGACTCAGACTTGGTGGCTCAGCAAGTTTCAGGCACATGGGATTCTAAGGATCCACTTGTGGAGGCTTATCACCGTGAAGTTGATGCTATTGCCGGGCACTTCAAGGGTTATCAAGTGGAACACATTGATCGCAGGAAAAATGAGGCGGCTGATGCTTTAAGCCGGTTAGGATCCCAGCATAAGCCGGTGCCACCTAACACTCTCTTGGATATTTTGCATAACCCTTCTGTCAAGTTGCCTACGGAGGAAGATCTGGCTATTCCTGATCCGGAAGCGCAATTGGTGGCGGCTCTTCACGCCATTCCCGATTGGACAGTCCCATATTTGGCTTACATGACCCGGGGCGAGTTGCCCGAGGATGAAACTTTGGCCAGGAAAATAACCCGACGGTCTAAGTCAATGACAATTGCTAATGGTGAGTTGCACCATCGCAGTGTCTCTGGAGCGTTTCAACGTTGCGTTTCTCCTGAAGAAGGCCGTGAAATTCTTTGGGAGATTCATGAAGGAGATTGTGGTCATCATACCGACTCTAAATCTCTCGTGGCCAAAGCTTTTCGTCATGGGTTTTATTGGCTGACGGCTCGTGCTGATGCAGAGGATTTGTTGAGTAAATGTGATGGTTGCCAGAAATTCTCACGGCGCGCTCATGTGTCGGCTCAAGAGTTGAGGATGATATGGTTGGACCTTCTAAAAGGTCCAAGGATAAAGACCCACCTTTTGGTGGCGGTTGACAAATTCACAAAGTGGGTCGAAGCAGAGCCGGTCAGTAAGTGTGACGTGGCAACGGCGGTTCAATTCATCAAAAAGGTGATTTTTCGCTTTGGTTTTCCCCACAACATTATAACTGATAATGGCACTAATCTATCCAAGGGTGCTATGAAAGAGTTTTGTCAACGTGAGCATATTCGACTTAACATGTCGATAGTAGATCACCCCCAACCCAATGGTCAAGCTAAAAGAGCCAATCAAGAAATTTTGAGAGGCATCAAGCCCCGGCTCATGGTTCCTTTGCAGAGGACACCGGGTTGTTGGGTGGAGGAGTTACCTTTAGTGCTATGGAGTATCAATACCACCCCCAACAGATCTACGGGTTACACACCTTTCTTCATGGTTTACGGAGCAGAGGCGGTTCTTCTTTTAGTGACATCCGTCATGACTCGCCCCGCATGGCGGCTTAAGTTAAAGCTGATAGTGAAAAGGCACGTCAGGATGCACTTGACCTGTTAGATGAGGAGCGTGACCTTGTGGTAGCTCGTTCGACAATTTACCAACAAGACTTACGCCGCTATCATAGCCGCCAGGTTAAGACCAGAACCTTTCAGGAAGGTGACTTGGTGCTCCGGCTCATCCAGGATCAAACTGACATGCACAAGCTATCCCCACCTTGGGAAGGACCCTTTGTGGTTAGCAATAATTTGAACAATGGGTCATACTACCTCATCGATGTTCGAGACTACAAGGACTCACGTCAGTCGGTGGAGGAGACCCGCCGGCCGTGGAATATTGCTCATCTTCGGCTTTACTACACTTGAGCCACCGGCTCTTATGATGTACATATTTTGATAATGTATATATTATGATCATTCTAATAAAGACGGCATCCCTGATAAAGCAGGGCCTCTGTCGTTTCATTTCCATGAGTAATGAGTGTTTTTCATCATAATTTCATGGTCACTTGGGGGCTTCCTGTTCAAACATAGGTGTATTAACCAAAGAGAACATAGCTGTCGTTACCCTCTTGATCGGCGCAATGCCAAAACCTCATGGTCACTAGGGGGCTTCCTGTTCAAACATAGGTGTATTCACCAAAGAGAACATAGCTGTATTTACCCTCTTGATCGGCGCAATGCCAAAACCTCATGGTCACTAGGGGGCTTCCTAATCGTATTCGAATCATAGATGTCGTTACCCTCTTGATCGGCGCAATGCCAACACCTTATGGTCACTAGGGGCTTCCTGATCATATTCGAACCATAGCTGTCGTTACCCTCTTGATCGGCCCAAGGCCACAAACCACTTGGGGGCTTCCTGCTCGTATTCGAAGCATAGCTATTAACCCTTTTCGTCCGGCTTCCTGCTCGTATTCGAAGCATAGCCTCGTTTTTCTCTTTTTGCTTGGTTTTTTTGAACGTTTTTTCGGTTCATCTTGCTACCATCTTGACATATGGTTTAAAGTGATTCAGGCCATGTAGCCTCAATTCTCACATCTCATATTTGAAGCATACCCATGGTTTCTATTAATCTGGCTTGGCTCTGGACGATAAGTCGCCAGTCCATGATGATATTAAATACTTGGAAGTATTGGCTTCTAAGTTTTGGGTTGTCACCCTTACTGCACAGATATCATAAGCCGACGGTACGTTTCAATATCACAGCTGTGATATTTTTGTTATGATTATATCTAATTATGAATGAACCAGTTGTCTATAAACTGTTTTAAAAATATCAATGGCTTTATATATGGTATTATGACCCGCCCTGCGGTAAACCGCTAGGGCTTTTGTGATTTACTTGTGTGCATGTTAATCCTAAGTGTCATCTACACAAATCAAACGTCATGATAAGTGTAAAAGGATATTTATCAAGTGGCGGTTCAAAAAGCGTTGGAAAAAACATCAACGTGCACGATGGCATGACAGAGCAAACTTTTTGCTAGCCTATTACATGACTCAAGGAGCCAAAATGGTTAAGTGTTTTTCATAAGATCACATATGTGACCCACCCAGCGGATCAATCTTCCAGGCCCTAACAGCTTGAAGCTTCTGGATCATCCTTCTCCGCTTCGTCATCCTCCTCTGCTTCCTGTAAGTTTGGTGATGACCAGTCAATGCCACTCAAGGCTTGGACTTCAGCTTCATCATCTATAAGCTCGGACGAGTCAACTTCAAGAGCAAAAGTGTGCTTACGAATTGGCGGAATCAGCTCCATCACTTTATAAGCTGGTGTAGCCAGCTTCTGATTTTCCATATCATAAGTCGGCTAATATCTTGAAAGATCTATCTCATTGGCAATCATGCTGGCCAGGGAATGTATCTCCTTCACATAGGCAACGAAATCTTTCTTATGAAAAGGAGTGCCATCCTCTTTCAAGATTGGGTACCCGGTAGATAGATCGACCGGGTCTAGCTCTAGTAGCCACGCTTTGGCCCAGCTTAAAGCTGTAATAGCACCGGCTCTTGCAGATGATCGCTTCATCTCATTAAACCTCTCAGGCAGAACATAAAGCTTCTTCAAGACATCAACCAAGAGATTAGGTGCTTAATTATCCGGAGAAATTGTAGCCAAGGCGCGCTGAGTACCAGTATAGAGCTGCTCAACAAGTGTATAAATAGCCTTCAGCTTCACAAGCATCTCTTGGCTAAGATTGGTGCTTCTGGGACCTGAGTAATAATCATGGATTGTTTAGAGGCGGTTTATATTGTGAAGAAAGAGATTCAAAATTGATACTAGCAAGGCGACTAACCAAAGATAGCAGACACCATCTGGGGTACATGGTGTTTTAAGCCGGCAAGTTCAGTGGTCACCTCCTCAAGAGCCGCCTCCGCCTTTTCAGGCCGCTGTATCAAAGCAGTCTTTTCTTCTGCCCAGGTGTTTCTTTCAACTTCAAAACTGGTTTTCAGTTTCTCCAGTTCAGCCATGCTAAACTGGAATTTTGAGTCGGCCTTCCGGGTCTCAGATTCTTGCACCTCCAGCCGGGCTTTCACATCAGTTAATTGAGATTGAAGCTGAGCAGTGGTGTCCTGTACATACGCCGGTTCAAAATTATGAGTCATAGAAAGGAAGTCCCAAGAATTTTGCAAGCAACAATACTTAGCACTTGGGGGCTAATGCCTGCCAAAAAGTTAGTCATCCAAACGGCTCAGGTGATTAAGTCCCAAGCACTTTGCAAGAAAGAGTACTTGGCACTTGGGGGCTAATGCATATTGCTTGTATTTTTCTGGTTATCTGATGATGACCCGGATGTGCTATAAACAAACACAGTCGGCTCATGGGGGATACACAAATAAGATTTTGATTCATAAACAACAACGAGAAGGACCGGCTCATTCATGCTGATTAAGCCGGCCCTTGGGGGCTACAAATTAAACGGCAATCATTACAGATCATTACAGATGAATTAAATGACAACCATTACATATTCAATTCTATCCTATACAATAAACTTGGGGGCTGACAGGATGTGTATAATTCATTGAAGGAGTTCATACCTCAAATTTTTGATGCATCTGCTTTACCATCTCAGCTTCAAGATCACGGCTGGAGTGCACTTGACTGAGATAGCTAGAATATACTTCACCAATGCTCAATTGGGAGTACTAGCAACATCAAATCTCACTTTTCTCCATTCAATGTATTTTTCCTTGGCAGAGTGCTTGGCCAAGACAGTAGGCCTTCCCGCCTCTCTGGAGCCGGTGTTGGTAATCACCACATCATCATCATGTGTCTCAGCCGTTCTAATCGGGCTTGAGGATTCAGTATTCAAAGGATTGCTTTTCGTCTGGTCAATGGAAGAGCCGGGGATTTCTGGTGGAACATCAAGAATAGGTTCTTCTTGTTGTGGTGCAGAGATGTCAGGCATTGGAATTTGTTGCTCCAGTTCAGCAACTTTGGGGTCTTCAACCGTCTTATTCACCTTCGCCTTCTTGCTAGGCTTGACCTTTCCACTGCATGGGTCATGAGAGGTCAGTATAAATATAAAGGAGCATAAGGAGCAGATAATAAGTAATTGTTATTACCTAGGAGCAGTTTTGAAAGCCGGCAGCTGGGATTGTGATGAGTCGCCAGAAGAGGAGTGAGAAGTTTCCTAATAATTCAAATCAGCAGAATCAAGTGGCTGGCAAATGAGACCCGCCAAAGGATAAAAATAGCTTAGCTTAGGGATGACCTCGTTTCGACATTTCCGCAGAGTGTTCGGTAAGCCAGAAGATAATTTTTCACCACCACTGGTCCGGGTCTGTCGCCGGCTCTCATGTTGATGTTGCTTCAAAAGAAAGTGAGGATCTAGATGAGCTAAGGGGTGTGAAAAACTTATTTTCCGGGTTACTCTTCGAATTTTTTGTCTTGGCTCGGAGTCGAGGGAAATGATAATTACCTCTTCTTTGATTTCTTGACAGGCCCCCGTGTCATCCTGATGATAATCAATGTCAATAAGATGGTTGAAAAAGGAGCCAACAGAATCAAGGGCTACCTCCGACTTAGAGCTGTCGTTCAGTTCAAATAGCTCGGCAGTACTGGATTTCTTCCCCTTCTTCTTGGCGGCTTTTTTGGCTTACCTGGCACTCTTGGCAGCTTCATGATCATATGTCTTCTTCCAAAAGTCATCACCAGCCTTTGAAAGTCATCAAAGTTGAGTTAAACAATGTATTTAAGGACGAAGGCAGAAGTAAGTAATTTAAAAAGACTCACTTTTGCTCATGGGTTAGAAGTGTAGAAAGGGTCTAGGCCCACTTTGCTGCAGTCTGCCGGGTCTTTGTTCAGAAGGGACTTTGTCATTTCATTGATGGTGTCATCACTTAAACGCATAGAGCTGTGGCGCAGTGGATCGTTTTTACTACCTGTGTAAGTACACATTAAGATGGTTTAGCGACTCAATGGTATGATCCGCCAAGCAACCCAATATCAAACCAAGTCAATGCCGGTTAAACCGTTTCCCAGCAGAGCCTTAACCTTTGCAATGGTGGGGGCGAGTTTCTTACGTTCAACAGCAGTTAGCTTGTCAGGAAGAGGATGTTTGGAGTCAAGACACATGGCACGATAACCTGGCAGCCGGTTCTCGTCAGCCGGAGAGGTGTCCTTGCAATAGAACCATGTCTGGTTCCAATCTTTGGGATGACTCGACAGGAGAGCATAGGGGAAGATAGCATCTCTTATTCACTGAATTGAGATCCCACCAAGTTCCAAGCTGGGTCCATTTGAATACTCATTTTTGTGGTTCAAATAAAAGTATTCCCTAAGCAGTTCCACACTGGGCTCCTCTTGAAGGTAAACCTCACAGAAAACTTGAAAATTGCATATGTTTGACACGGAATTGGGTCCGACGTCTTGAGGATGAAGGTCAAAAAAGTGCAGAACGTCTCGGAAAAACTTAGAGCGGGTGGTGAGAAGCCCCGGTTCATGTGATCAGTAAAGACAATGACTTCATCATCCTTTGGCTGAGGTTTCTCCTCTTCTGGGTTGGGAGTACAATAGTGCATGAAAGTCTTCTCTGGCAAATAGCTCGTCTTCACAAAGTCCTTGAGTGTGTCCTCAGTGATAGTGGAGGGAACCAAGTTACAGGAGGTGGCTGTCTTCGGGGCCATTGTGAAGAAAGAAGCCTAAAAAGAAAAGGAACATTTTTTTCTAGTTTAAGTTGATTAATTAAGCCGGAGGACAAGTATTACAACACATATTCAAGATGGTGGCTTAAAAGGGGCCTAATGGTATATGACTAGCTACAACTGGTAATGTAAGCAGCCCTGACTAGATTGATGACTATCAAGAGTGAAATCGGTTAAGTATTGAATCTAACTACAACTGGTGATGTAAGCCGCCATGGCCAAGTTGATCTATCACGAAGAAAATTTTGCTTAGGGCTGGACAAACAGGTTGCACAGACTGAAATTATAATTTTGGATCCGTGGCAATTAAGAAAATGTAGTAAATTCTAAAACCTAAAAGCGACATCAGAGGAGTTCATGGGTTCTCATGAAATCTTCTATGAAGGGAAAAAGTTTGCTGGCATCAAAGGCAAAGGCTAAACTACTACCGCACAAGTTATCTGCTATACTGAGATCAAAAGCTGCTAGGGTTGAAGGGGAAGGTGAAGAACAACAAAGAATAAGATTAACCCTAATGCAGATCTGGAGCATACAAAGGTGAGCACTTATAGATGCAGATGAGACTGCGGTGGAGCACCGGCGTTCTCTGGTCCCATTCAGGTTGATGCAGCGGCCGACGACGAGGAGGACGGTGAGCTTCGCGGCGATGGCGGAGTTCAAGTGGCAGATGAGTCACGACAGGAGGAAGACGAGAAGGAAAGGGGGGAGAATGAAAAGAGGCTGTTCGACCCTATTTATAAGGAAAAGGTTATCAGATGGGTGCGAAAAACAAGGAGGCCAAAACATGATTATCTAGCGGTTTGGATGCCTCAATTTTCGGAAAGGTCATTAAAGACAAAGATCCGTTAAGATATAGGGGATATTGTATAAAATTATTGACAGGTGACGTCATGGCGGGTTACCGCGATTACAGAAGATGACGTCATGGCGGGTTATGAGATCTCGCACAAAGGAAGAAGGAAGGATTTTTTTCTAAGTGTAGAAGATTGACATGAATGAATTCAAATCAATCTGGGGCCTAATGTTGGGGATATAACTATTAGGTATGACCCACCCAGGAGGGGCCGGGTTATACCTATGGTGGTTCATCAGTATGAAGCCCATAAAGATATTGAAGATGGAGGTTCATGAAGGGCCCAAGGCCCAAGGGCGACTTAAGGCCCGTAGGAGTAAACCGCCATATGTGTAAGACTTGTATTGTAAGGCATGTACAGTTAGTCACCGAGTCGGACACGTTGTCTATGAGCCGGCCGGGACTCCGTGAGCCGCTGGGCGTCAACCTGTGTATATAAAGGGACGCCCCGACGGTGATTCCAGGCAAGAAACAAGAGATTGAAAGCTAGGTCAAGCATATTCGCTCCCTAGTAATCGAGACATAAGCAATACCACCTCAAACTGGATTAGGCCTTTACCTTCACCGCAAGGGGCCGAACCAGTATAAACTCATGTGTCCTTAGTGCCGTTTAACCCCTTTAAGCTAACCTAGTTGTGATGGCTCCACGACTATGTCCTTACGCTAGGACATCTGCCGTGACTATTCGATGACAAGGAGGTTGATTAAAGACTTATCAAAAATTTCTACGCCTCTGACTAATCTCTTACAAAAAAATGTCCCTTTTGTCTTTAATGATGATTGCGTATAAGCATTTGAAATACTTAAGAAAGCCATGATTTCTGCACCTATTGTTCAACCTTCTGATTGGAATTTACCCTTTGAAATCATGTATGATGCTAGTGATTATGCTGTAGGTGTTGTTCTAGGACAAAGAGTTGGTAAGAAATTAAATGTTATCCAATAAGCTAGTAAAACTCTAGAAAGTGCCTAGAGAAATTATACTACTAATGAAAAGGAATTTTTAGCAGTTGTATTTGTTTGTGATAAGTTCAGACCTTATATTGTTGATTCCAAAGTAACTGTTCACACTGATCATGCTGCTATTAAATACCTTATGGAATAGAAAGCTGCTAAACCTAGACTCATTAGATGGGTTCTCTTGCTACAAGAATTTGATTTTCATATTATTGATGGAAAGGGAGCTGAGAACCCCGTTGCAAACAACTTGTCTAGGTTAGAAAATGTTCTTGATGACCAACTACCTATTGATGATAGCTTTCCTAATGAACAATTAGCTGTCATAAATGCTTCTCGTACTGCTCCATGGTATGCTGATTATGCTAATTACATAGTTGCTAAATTTATACCACCTTGTTTCACATACCAGCAAAAGAAAAAGTTTTTCTATGATTTAAGAAATTACTTCTGGGATGACCCACACCTTTATAAAGAAGGGGTAGATGGTGTTATTAGACGTTGTGTACCTGAGCATGAACATGAACAGATCCTATGCAAGTGTCACTCCGAGGCATATGGAGGACGCCACGCTGGAGATAGAACTGCACATAAGGTATTGCAATCCGGTTTTTATTGGCCTACTCTTTTCAAAGATGCCCGTAAGTTTGTCTTGTCATGTGATGAATGTCAAAGATTGGTAATATTAGTAAACGTCAAGAAATGCCTATGAACTATACACTTTTGTCACGCCCAATATGCGACCCTACCCAAAAGGAACTCGAAGGTCCCACCAAGGATAGACCTGCATATTGAAACGCTTTTGCAAGGTGGATATCATTACATCAACATTACATAATAGATGGGTATACATACAAGAGGCATACAATGCCACACGAATACAACATCACAATACATAAGATCATCATCCGACTACAGATGAAACACAAACAGCAACTCAAACGACATCCACCCTGCTAGCCCAGGCTGCCGACCTGGAACCTATCCCCTGATCGAAGAAGCAGAAGAAGAACTCCAACACAAGCAAGCATCGCTCTCGCGTCATGATCATCGCAAAACCTGTACCTGCAACTGTTGTTGTAGTAATCTGTGAGCCACGAGGACTCAGCAATCCCATTACCATGGGTATCAAGACTAGCAAAGCTTAAAGGGAAAGGAAGGGGTAAAGTGGTGAGGCTGCAGCAGCGACTAAGCATATATGGTGGCTAACATACGCAAATAAGAGCGAGAAGAGAGCAAGCGGAACGGTCGTGAAGCTAGCAATGATCAAGAAGTGATCCTGAACTCCTACTTACGTCAAACATAACCCAGAAACCGTGTTCACTTCCCGGACTCCGCCGAGAAGAGACCATCACGGCTACACACGCGGTTGATGCGTTTTAATTCGGATCTGGTGTCAAGTTATCTACAACCGGACATTAACAAATTCCCATCTGCCTATAACCGCAGGCACGCTTTTCGAAAGATTATACCCTGCAGGGGTGTCCCAACTTAGCCCATGACAAGCTCTCGCGATCAACGAAGGAATAGACCTTCTCCCAGGAAGACCCGATCAGACTCGGAATCCCGGTTTACAAGACATTTCGACAATGGTAAAACAAGACCAGCAAAGCCGCCCGATGCGCCGACAATCCCGATAGGAGCTGCACATATCTCGTTCTCAGGGCACACCGGATGAGCGAAGCGTACATGAACCGACTAACCCAAGTTGCCAAGGGATGGCCCCGCAGGTGCTCTAGTTCGGACCAACACTTAGACAAGCACTGGCCCGGGGGGGGCTAAAATAAAGATGACCCTCGGGTTGGCCGACCCAAGGGAAAGGGTAGGTGGTGGTGAGGCAAATGGTAAAACCAAGGTTGGGCCTTGCTGGAGGAGTTTTATTCAAAGCGAACTGTCAAGGGGGTCCCATAAATCACCCGACCGCGTAAGGAACGCAAAATCCGGGAACATAACACCGGTATGACGGAAACTAGGGCGGCAAGAGTGGAACAAAACACTAGGCAAAAGGCCGAGTCTTCCACCCTTTACCAAGTATATAGATGCATTAATAATATAAGAGATATTGTGATATCCCAACCAAAATCCTGTCCACCATGGAGAAATCTTCAACTTCACCTGCAACTAGCAACGCTATAAGAGGGGCTGAGCAAAAGCGGTAACATAGCCAAACAACGGTTTGCATAGGAAAGGTGTCAAAGGTTAGAGGTTCATGGCAATTTGGGATGGCTTGATAAACAGGTAATAGGTAGCGCAGCATAGCGATAGAACGAAGCAACTAGCATAGCAATGATAGTAGTGAGATCCAGGGTAGCGGTCATCTTGCCTGAAATCCCGCAAGGAAGAAGAACGAGTCCATGAAGAAGACGAACGGATGAAGCCGAACCAAGCGTAGACGAACGAATCCTCACGATCGCAACGAAACAGGAACTATCGAAAAGAAGCACACAACATAGTAAACACACCACACATGAACAAGGCATGATGCACAACAAGCATGATGCATGACAAAGCTACATGAAGCTACTCATGGCAAGAGATGATGCAAACAAGAGCAACACATCAAGGCAAGTTTAAATGAGGCCGGGAACAACATATAACAATTCCGGTAAGTCCTCATATGCATATTTCGAAATTGGTCCAGATCTGAATAAACCTTATGTTCAAGTTGTTAACAAACAAGTTAAGATGCACAAAGATGATCTACACGAGATTCTAGTCAAGTTACATATAAAGTTCATTTAGTTCGGAGCTACGGCCTAGAAGATATGAGCAAAACAAGTTAAACATGGCATTGATGCAAAATGCACCCAAACATCAAGCAAACACCTCAAAACAAGGATGCAACATGATAATATGAACTACATGCAAATCTAAGCAAGTTTCATATAGAGCACACTCAAAACGGAGCAACGGTTCAACACACACACATGAAACAAGTTTAAAGGACAAGCTGTCCAAAACAGCAACTAGGCATATTGCAAGCATCAAAACAACATGCTACAGCACCTCAACATAATAACAAAAGGCATGGGCATGATGTACAGGTAAAGCATAACAAAACATGAACACTGAGCTAACTCCAGAAATCACTAGAACATGCTCAAACACACATGGTAAGATTGCAAGTTATAACAATTTCAGACTTTGCAGAAAATAACATCACGATGCAATGTTCAGAGCTATCAAACAACATGTTACAGGAACTTATCATGGCAAACAAAGGCATGGCATGAATCTACTAAATGCATAGATCAAATGTCCTTTACTGACCATAAGCCAAAAAGGATCAGAAAATATGATGGCACCCACGTAAACATAGCAAGTTATATTACAGATTCAAACATGGCAGAAATAGAATTATGAAGGCATGTAGATGAGCTTGTACCACTCATCACAGAGCAATACATGGCATGGCAAGGCAACCAACAGTAAGAAGACATATTTGTGAAGCTAAGCATGGCAAGAGCAAGGTCATAGGGTGCATGGATCACTAGCAAAACACATTGTAACAACTGAACTTAATGTAAACAGGCTGACAGCAACATTATGAAGCAACTTTAGAGCAAGATATGAACAAGCTACAACAGGCTATAAATGCTACCAGGGGCATGGATGGATATAGCATGACATGTAGATCAAAACATGTTTATAGAACATCTCCAGATTATGCATAGAATGATTAGTAGCAACATGTTTATATAGCATCACGAAATAACAGATTCAGCCTAGCAAAACAGCAACATCATGTACCCTACTTAACAAGCTCGATACGCTCACCACAAGTTATTGCATGACAATATAATCATAGCATCAGCAAGAAGACATGTTTGTGAAATAAACCAAGTCAAGAACAAGTCCATAGCATGCAAGGATCAACTACAACAACCTTGGCCAAATAGAATAACATGTAAACAATCTGCCAGGAAACATTTTGAAGCAAAAGTAGAGCACGAAAATGACATGCTAGACTACTCCATAATTGCAACCAAGGGCATGAATGGATAGACAATAACCACATGTTCAAAACACCCTTACTGAAGTATCTCAAAATATGCATGGATCTCTCTATAGCATCAAGTTTACATGGCATGAAAATAACAGCAGAACATGGACTAAAATCAGCAACATCACGATGCCTAGTTTGCATGCTTGTGCTAGTCACCACATTGATCACAAAAATACATGGTAAGCACCTCTGTAAAGAAGACATAGCATATATCAAAACACATGAAGACATCAACCTCATAGGATGCACACATCAATCATGGCAAAAATGACAAAAGAGCTCGTTCTGTTAACAGACAGCAGAAAACATTATGAAGCACTCTTACAACGATGATTCAGGCATCAAGATTGCCTCAAATGAACATGATGCAATGGAATGAAATGATGTACTCATTGAGACAAACATTATTATACGCACGAAATGGAGCTACATGCACAGAGATACGATATTACGAACATGGCATGAAAATTACACAGAAACGGGGACTTAGCAGAATTTCAACCTCGGGGAAAAGTTCAACCGCGGCGGATCTCGCCGGAGTAGTCGCCGGAGGAGCTCGGGGAAGAAGGGGATGGCCGGAGCAGGCGGAGCTGGGGTCGGGGAAGAAGGACCCGGGGCGCTCTCGGCCGGATCTCGCCGGATCCGAGCCGGAGAGGCACGGGGGCGGCGAGGGGCGCGGTGGAGACCCAGCGGCGGCCGACGAAGCTCCGGGATCGGGCGGCGGGAGGCCGGGCGGCGGCGGACGCGGCACGGAGGCAGCGGCGCACCACGATGGCGGAGGGGGCCCGACGGTGGCGGGGGAGGCGCGGGCCGAGGCCGCGGCACACGGCGGCGGGGCGCAGGCAGGGCGGCGGCGCACGGGCCGGCGGCGGGGTCGGGGCGCTCGGCGGCGCGGGCCCCGCGGGCCAGCTGCGGCCCGGGCGGGCCGCGAGTAGCGGACGGCGATGGCGGCCACGTGGCGGGATGGGATTGGACGGGGGGAGCGGGGCGGACATGTCCGGTCGCCGGGCGGACATGTCCGGCGGCGCGGAAGGAATGGATCTAGGGTTTCGTCCGCGAATTCGGGGGAGGTGGACTAATATATAGGTAGAGGGAGCTAGGAGAGTCCAAATGAGGCGCGGTTTTCGGCCACGCGATCGTGATCGAACGACCGAGAGCATGGAGGGGAGTTAGATGGGTTTTGGGCCACTTTGAAAGGGGTGTTGGGCTGCAAAGAGAGAGGGGCTTTACGATTACCCGGTTAACTGTTGGAGTATCAAACGACCTCCAAATGGCACGAAACTTGACAGGCGGTCTACCGGTGCTATACCAAGGCCGCTTGGCAAGACTCGGTCGATTCCGAGAAAGTTTAACACCCGCTCACAACGAGAGACGAAAGGGGAACGCCGGAGGGTATAGGAGCGCCGGATTGCAAAACAGACAACGGGGAAAATGCTCGGATGCATGAGACAAACACGTATGCAAAATGAAATGCACAAGATGACATGATAAAATGCAACACGCAAGCAAATGTCATGGCAACGACGGCAAATAACTGGCAGACACCTGGCGCATCGGATCCGGGGCGTTACAACACTCCTCCACTAACAAGAGATCTCGTCCCGAGATCTTAGGACCGAGACGGAAGGGAAAAGGGATGAGGTGAAACAAGAACTGAAGAGAAGAAGCAAAGAATCGATAGAACTCGAGAAGAGTAGGGGAACGACGAGAATGACGAGAATCAAAAGCTCATAGAATCGGATAGACTATGAAATTACTTCGGATAGAACGAGATAAGAAACAAATAAGACTGAAAGGATTTAGGCAGCACTCCGAATGAAACTTGGATGAATAGAACACGAGCTTGAGAGGATGGAAAGATACTTGATGAGAGGAACAACACAAAATCTCCGGAAGAATTGAAAGAATTGAATGAAAAGAACTTAGACAGAAGGATTGACTGAATTTGAATATTTGAGAAGAACGAAGAAATGCAAAACTCCACTTCAAAAGAAAAACAGAGAATTAATTGCACTTCGAGATGCGAGAAGAAAAGATACTTGAACTCCACCAACAAAATCTTGATGAACACTTGAAGGATGAATTAAATCATGAAGAACCACCGTGAAGAACTCCGGTAACAAAAGATGATGAGATAGAATGAAGGAGGAAAGAATAAGATGAGCCTTACGATGATTTGGATGGAGGTTCCGATCAAATGGCCGAGGGAATTTGAACTCCGGAAAGAAAAGATGAAAAACCATTGGAACTAGAATTTATTCATCAAGAACAAACTCCGAAGGAAAGGATTACTCACTTGGATGAAATAAGAATAAGATTTATTGTATGCTTATCCTTCATCAAGTTAAATTGATGACAACCAATGGATTTTGCATATTACTTATTCTTCTTGAAAAAGGATTGAGAAGAGATATAGCGCAAAACTTGAGAAGGGATAGCACAAAACTTGAGAGAGTCTTCATGAACCACCGGTAGGATTGAAAGAACGAATGGATTGAAATGACAATCAAAGAAAAGAATCTTGAACGAACCACCGTAAGAATTCGAAAATGACTGCCGAAAGAGAAATAATCACCAGAAGAATTAGAAGAACAAATATGCTCGAGGGGATTTAGATGCACAAGAACGAAGAGATGAAGATCTGATTAAAGAACACTTGAACGAAGCACCGGGATAATTGGATAATGATAGCTGAAATGTGAGGACGACGAATTCTTCTGGAATGATGGCCTCCGGTGAAAAGAAACGGGAAAACAACTTCTGACATACTCCGGATGGTTTAGAAAAGAAATATCTGACAAATGGAATAATCGAGACGATAGCATGAAACTAGAACCACGAATCTTCGAGAGAACGGGAAAGATTTAGAGGAAAACTCTTCTTCGATCTTCAAATGACGATGAGAAACACCGCCAAAATTGCTGAGATACTCCGTGAGAATGAAAAACAGAGAGGAATGGTTGAACCAAAAGATGAAAAGAATTTGAAAGCGAACTTGGAGATGGCATCTGACTGATGGAATCCATACTTACGTCACACTTGAAAAGAATTGAGAATAACTCCGTGGAATTAGAAGAGTCGGGTAAGATCCTGGGAAAAGACCTGTGGGTTAGGGCCCACTGAAGAGAAAACACCATTGGAAAAGGGATATTGAACAGGTAGATGATGCACCGGAACAATTGAAATATTTGAATGAGGTGAAAACCTCAAATTAATTGGAACACAGACGAATCTCCTGAGATGTCTTGAACACACCGGAATGATAAACTGACGAGAGGCGAACGAGCGAAGAAAAAAAACACTTGATCCAAGCAAAAGAATGCGATCAACACCGAAAAACATGAATTGAGTCCACCGGAGAAGAGATGAAGAATGTCGAACAAAACGATAATTCACCGATTGAAATGATTAACGAAAGACTGAAGAGGCTCCACACGAATGAAATTGATGCTCGAAACAGACTCAGACTCCGGGAAGAAAAAAGGGGTGGAAGGGCGGGAAAACAAAAGCAACTTGGAAGGGGAAAACGACGAATAACTTGAAGAGAAAACACCGGTTGAAATCATTAAGGAAAGAAAGCAAAGATTTCGCACGAGCAGGATGGATACTCGATTACGGACTCTGGTTCCGAGAAGAAGAACAGGGTGGGCGGGTGGGAAAGAAAACAACTGAGGATTGAACTCAAAGATGAAGAGGCTTGAGTCAACTTGACGAGAAATGCACCGGATGAAAAGAGCTGAGGAACAACGACCGGAAAACCAACTACGTGATCCTAAAATTTTTTTGAAGGGGAATAAGAGTAATTCAAAACACCTACGTCAAGATTCCTCACCAGAGCGACGAAGGGGCTGAGGAGTAAAAAGAATTCCTACTCTCCGATATAACTAGACTCCGAAAACAGTTTTCTAGACTCAACATCGGCCAAACTACACGATCAATCAAGGGGGCTCCTAGGGTCGGTCGAGGCTCTGATACCAACTTGTCACGCCCAATATGTGACCCTATCCAAAAGGAACTCGAAGGTCCCACCAAGGATAGACCCGCATATTGAAACGCTTTTGCAAGGTGGATATCATTACATCAACATTACGTAATAGATGGGTATACATACAAGAGGCATACAATGCCACACGAATACAACATCACAATACATAAGATCATCATCCGACTACGGATGAAACACAAACAGAAACTCAAACGACATCCACCCTGCTAGCCCAGGCTGCCGACCTGGAACCTATCCCCTGATCGAAGAAGCAGAAGAAGAACTCAACGCAAGCAAGCATCGCTCTCGCGTCATGATCATCGCATAACCTGTACCTGCAACTGTTGTTGTAGTAATCTGTGAGCCACGAGGACTCAGCAATCCCATTACCATGGGTATCAAGACTAGCAAAGCTTAAAGGGAAAGGAAGGGGTAAAGTGGTGAGGCTGCAGCAGCGACTAAGCATATATGGTGGCTAACATACGCAAATAAGAGCGAGAAGAGAGCAAGCGGAACGGTCGTGAAGCTAGCAATGATCAAGAAGTGATCCTGAACTCCTACTTACGTCAAACATAACCCAGAAACCGTGTTCACTTCCCGGACTCCGCCGAGAAGAGACCATCACGGCTACACACGCGGTTGATGCGTTTTAATTCGGATCTGGTGTCAAGTTATCTACAACCGGACATTAACAAATTCCCATCTGCCTATAACCGCAGGCACGGCTTTCGAAAGATTATACCCTGCAGGGGTGTCCCAACTTAGCCCATGACAAGCTCTCGCGATCAACGAAGGAATAGACCTTCTCCCAGGAGGACCCGATCAGACTCGGAATCCCGGTTTACAAGACATTTCGACAATGGTAAAACAAGACCAGCAAAGCCGCCCGATGCGCCGACAAATCCCGATAGGAGCTGCACATATCTCGTTCTCAGGGCACACCGGATGAGCGAAGCGTACAGGAACCGACGTAACCCAAGTTGCCCAAGGGATGGCCCCGCACGGTGCTCTAGTTCGGACCAACACTTAGACAAGCACTGGCCCAGGGGGGGCTAAAATAAAGATGACCCTTGGGTTGGCCGACCCAAGGGAAAGGGTAGGTGGTGGTGAGGCAAATGGTAAAACCAAGGTTGGGCCTTGCAGGAGGAGTTTTATTCAAAGCGAACTGTCAAGGGGGTCCCATAAATCACCCGACCGCGTAAGGAACGCAAAATCCGGGAACATAACACTGGTATGACGGAAACTAGGGCGGCAAGAGTGGAACAAAACACTAGGCAAAAGGCCAAGTCTTCCACCCTTTACCAAGTATATAGATGCATTAATAATATAATAGATATTGTGATATCCCAACCAAAATCCTGTCCACCATGGAGAAATCGTCAACTTCACCTACAACTAGCAACACTATAAGAGGGGCTGAGCAAAAGCGGTAACATAGCCAAACAACGGTTTGCATAGGAAAGGTGTCAAAGGTTAGAGGTTCATGGCAATTTGGGATGGCTTGATAAACAGGTAATAGGTAGCGCAGCATAGCGATAGAACGAAGCAACTAGCATAGCAATGATAGTAGTGAGATCCAGGGTAGCGGTCATCTTGCCTGAAATCCCGCAAGGAAGAAGAACGAGTCCATGAAGAAGACGAACGGATGAAGCCGAACCAAGCGTAGACGAACGAATCCTCACGATCGCAACGAAACAGGAACTATCGAAAAGAAGCACACAACATAGTAAACACACCACACATGAACAAGGCATGATGCACAACAAGCATGATGCATGACAAAGCTACATGAAGCTACTCATGGCAAGAGATGATGCAAACAAGAGCAACACATCAAGGCAAGTTTAAATGAGGCCGGGAACAACATATAACAATTCCGGTAAGTCCTCATATGCAAATTTCGAAATTGGTCCAGATCTGAATAAACCTTATGTTCAAGTTGTTAAACAGCAAGTTAAGATGCACCAAGATGATCTACACGAGATTCTAGTCAAGTTACATATAAAGTTCATTTAGTTCGGAGCTACGGCCTAGAAGATATGAGCAAAACAAGTTAAACATGGCATTGATGCAAAATGCACCCAAACATCAAGCAAACACCTCAAAACAAGGATGCAACATGATAATATGAAGCTACATGCAAATCAAGCAAGTTTCATATAGAGCACACTCAAAACGGAGCAACGGTTCAACACACACACATGAACAAGTTTAAAGGACAACCTGTCCAAAACAGCAACTAGGCATATTGCAAGCATCAAAACAACATGCTACAGCACCTCAACATAAAACAAAAGGCATGGGCATGATGTACAGGTAAAGCATAACAAAACATGAACACTGAGCTATCTCCAGAAATCACTAGAACATGCTCAAACACACATGGTAAGATTGCAAGTTATAACAATTTCAGACTTTGCAGAAAATAACATCACGATGCAATGTTTAGAGCTATCAAACAACATGTTACAGGAACTTATCATGGCAAACAAAGGCATGGCATGAATCTACTAAATGCATAGATCAAAAGTCCTTACTGACCATAAGCCAAAAAGGATCAGAAAATATGATGGCACCCACGTAAACATATCAAGTTATATTACAGATTCAAACATGGCAGAAACAGAATTATGAAGGCATGTAGATGAGCTTGTACCACTCATCACAGAGCAATACATGGCATGGCAAGGAAACCAACAGTAAGAAGACATATTTGTGAAGCTAAGCATGGCAAGAGAAAGGTCATAGGGTGCATGGATCACTAGCAAAACACATGGTAACAACTGAACTTAATGTAACAGGCTGACAGCAACATTATGAAGCAACTTTAGAGCAAGATATGAACAAGCTACAGCAGGCTATAAATGCTACCAGGGGCATGGATGGATATAGCATGACATGTAGATCAAAACATGTTTATAGAACATCTCCATATTATGCATAGAATGATTAGTAGCAACATGTTTATATAGCATCACGGAATAACAGATTCAGCCTAGCAAAACAGCAACATCATGTACCCTACTTAACAAGCTCGATACACTCACCACAAGTTATTGCATGACAAGATAAGCATAGCATCAGCAGGAAGACATGTTTGTGAAACAAATCAAGTCAAGAACAAGTCCATAGCATGCAAGGATCAACTACAACAACCTTGGCCAAATCGAATAACATGTAAACAATCTGCCAGGAAACCTTTTGAAGCAAAAGTAGAGCACGAAAATGACATGCTAGACTACTCCATAATTACAACCAAGGCCAGGGATGGATAGACAATAACCACATGTTCAAAACACCCTTACTGAAGTATCTCAAAATATGCATGGATCTCTCTGTAGCATCAAGTTTATGTGGCATGAAAATAACAGCAGAACATGGATTAAAATCAGCAACATCACGATGCCTAGTTTGCATGCTTGTGCTTGTCACCACATTGATCATAAAAATACATGGTAAGCACCTCTGTAAGGAAGACATAGCATAGATCAAAACACATGAAGACATCAACCTCATAGGATGCACACATCAATCATGGAAAAAATGACAAAAGAGCTCGTTCTGTTAACAGACAGCAGAAAACATTATGAAGCACTCTTACAACGATGATTCAGGCATCAAGATGACCTCAAATGAACATGATGCAATGGAATGAAATGATTTACTCGTTGAGACAAACATTATTATACGCACGAAATGGAGCTACATGCACAGAGATACGATATTACGAACATGGCATGAAAATTACACAGAAACGGGGACTTAGCAGAATTTCAACCTCGGGGAAAAGTTCAACCGCGGCGGATCTCGTCGGAGTAGTCGCCGGAGGAGCTCGGGGAAGAAGGGGACGGCCGGAGCAGGCGGAGCTGGGGTCGGGGAAGAAGGACCCGGGGCGCTCTCGGCCGGATCTCGCCGGATCCGGGCCGGAGAGGCACGGGGGCGGCGAGGGGCGCGGTGGAGACCCGGCGGCGGCCGGCGAAGCTCCGGGATCGGGCGGCGGCGGACGCGGCACGGAGGCAGCGGCGCACCACGATGGCCGAGGGGGCCCGACGGCGGCTGGGGAGGCGCGGGCCGAGGCCGCGGCACACGGCGGCGGGGCGCAGGCAGGGCGGCGGCGCACGGGCCGGCGGCGGGGTCGGGGCGCTCGGCGGCGCGGGCCCCGCGGGCCAGCTGCGGGACGGGCGGGCCGCGGGCAGCGGACGGTGATGGCGGCCACGTGGCGGGATGGGATTGGACGGGGGGAGCGGGGCGGACACGTCCGGTCGCCGGGCGGACATGTCCGGTGGCGCGGAAGGAATGGATCTAGGGTTTTGTCCGCGAATTCGGGGGAGGTGGACTAATATATAGGTAGAGGGAGCTAGGAGAGTCCAAATGAGGCGCGGTTTTCGGCCACGCGATCATGATCGAACGACCGAGAGCATGGAGGGGAGTTAGATGGGTTTTGGGCCACTTTGGAAGGGGTGTTGGGCTGCAAAGAGAGAGGGGCTTTACGGTTACCCGGTTAACCGTTGGAGTATCAAACGACCTCCAAATGGCACGAAACTTGACAGGCGGTCTACCGGTGCTATACCAAGGCTGCTTGGCAAGACTCGGTTGATTCTGAGAAAGTTTAACACCCGCTCACAACGAGAGACGAAAGGGGAACGCCGGAGGGCATAGGAGCGCCGGATTGCAAAACGGACAACGGGGAAAATGCTCGGATGCATGAGACAAACACGTATGCAAAATGAAATGCACAAGATGGCATGATAAAATGCAACATGCAAGCAAATGACATGGCAACGACGGCAAATAACTGGCAGACACCTGGCGCATCGGATCCGGGGCGTTACAACCTTTTATTGAACCATTTGATGTTTGGGGCTTTGATTATATGGGACCTTTTCCTTCCTCAAATGGGTATACACATATTTCAGTTGCTGTTGATTACGTTACTAAGTGGGTAGAAGCTATTCCAACTAGTAGTGCTGATCATAAAACTTCTATTAAGATGTTAAAGAAGTTATTTTTCCGAGGTTTGGAGTCCCTGGATACTTAATGACTGATGGTGGTTCACATTTTATTCATGGTGCTTTTCATAAAATGCTTGCTAAGTATGATGTTAATCATAGAATTGCATCTCCATACCATCTATAGTCTAGCGGTCAAGTAGAATTGAGTAATAGAGAGCTTACAATATTTTTGCAAAAGACTGTTAATAGATATAGAAATAATTGGTCCAAGAAACTTGATGATGCATTATGGGCCTATAGAACTGCATATAAAAATCCTATGGGTATGTCTCCGTATAAAATGGTTTTTGGAAAAGCATGCCACTTACCTCTCGAACTAGAACATAAGGCATATTGGGCCATTAAAGAGCTCAATTATGATTTCAAACTTGCCGGTGAGAAGAGGCTATTTGACATTAGCTCACTTGATGAATGGAGAACCTAGGCCTCTGAGAATGCCAAACTGTTTAAAGAAAAAGTTAAAAGATGGCATGACAAAAGGATACAAAAGCGTGAGTTTAATATAGGTGATTATGTTTTGCTATACAACTCCCGTTTAATATTTTTTGGAGGAAAACTTCTCTCTAAATGGGAAGGTCCTTACGTCATCGAGGAGGTCTATTGTTCCGGTGCCATAAAAATCAACAACTTCGAAGGCACAAATCCGAAGGTGGTGAACGGTCAAAGAATTAAACATTATATCTCAGGTAATCCCAAAAATGTTGAAACCAATGTTATTGACACCGTAACCCCGGAGGAGTACACAAAGGACACTTTCCAGAATGTTTCAGACTCCGAAAAGGAATAGGTATGTGGTACGGTAAGTAAACCGACTCCAAAACAGTTATAATAGCAATTTTTCTCTATTTTGGAACATTTAAGAAAATAGGAAAATAAGAAGTAGTCCGGAAAGGACACGAGGCATCCACGAGGGTGGAGGGCGCGCCCTACCCCCATGGGCGCGCCCCTGCCGCGTGGACACCTCGTGTGCCCCCCGGACTCCGTTTTCTTGCACGATACTTATTTTGGTTGGTAAAAATTCATTATATAATCTCTCGAAGGTTTTGACCATCGTACCATGATGAAATCCTCTGTTTTAGTTTTGAGTTGTTTCTGCCGCATATTAGAGCAATATGTCGTCCTAGGATTCGAAGGGGGAAAGCTACATGGCTGATTTCCTTGCAGACCCCAAGGTCTACGGGGACTTGGAGCGTTGTGGTTGGACCACGGAGGAAGAAGAAGACTACAATTCTAAGGGAAAGGAGGATACGAGCTCAGATGAGGATGAAGTCCCACTACCTCAACCTAGGGACATGCACATGGAGTTTAAAAAGTCAAGCCTCCCTAATAGAGAAAAGAAACTCAAGATCGAGTTTATCCCTTTTCGTCTCTTGCAGGCGAACAAACAGGATCTATGCAAAAAGATATTAAGCCTTGAGCAGGAGATTGATGACCTAAGGGAGCAAAATTTTATCTCCAAGCGCAAAGTAAGGAAGAAGCCTACATCATCAACAACTCCATCATCACCACCCTCGAAGAAAGAGACATAAACACATGGGTATGGGCACCCCCCTTGGCAATTGCCAAGCTTGGGGGAGGTGCCCCGGTATCGTATCACCATGACACCTCTATGTTTACCGTTTTTCTTAGTTCGATCCTTTTGGTTATATCTTGATATTGTAGAATAAAGTTTAGTACGATATTTCTTTGAGTTTTTGTGTTGATCCCTATCTATGCAATCAAGTATGTGAGCTATATATAATAAAGATTAGTTTTGAGTTGAGGGCTCTGCTATCTTGCTATGATCTTAAGGGAATAAAAGAAAAAAAGAAAGAAAAAAAGAAAATAAAAAGATCATATTGATCTTATGGAGAGTAATGACTTCACATATAAAGAGTATGATGAAATAAAGTTGTTAAGAGTTGACAAACATAGTTTTGGTCATCGTTGCAATTAATAGGAAGTAATAAAGAAAGACAGGTTTTCACATGTAAATATTCTATCTTGGACATCCTTTATGACTGTAAGCACTCATTAAAATATGACATGCTAAAAGTTTAATGTTGGACAAGGAAGACAACATAATTGGTTATGTTTTCTTATATCCGAAATAAATTATATTGTCATGGATCATCCAACATTTTGAGCTTGTCTTTCCCCCTCATGCTAGCCAAATCATTTGCACCAAGTAGAGATACTACTTGTGCTTCCAAACAACCTAAACCCAGTTTTGCCATGAGAGTCCACCATACCTACCTATGGAATGAGTAAGATCCTTCAAGTTGTCATTGTTGCAAGCAATAAAAATTGCTCTGTAAATATGTATGATCTATTAGTGTGGAGAAAATAAGCATTATATGAGCTTGTGATATGGAAGAAATAAAAGCGACAGACTGCATAATAAAGGTCCCTATCACAATTAGCAATATAAAGTGACGTTCTTTTGCATTAAGATTTTGTGCATCTGAAAGCACAAGTGCTCCCTGGGTGATTTTGGTAATTAATGTCAACATATCTCTTGTTGGACTAATACTTTTACCTAATATGTTTCAAATAAGTTCAACAATGGAGTGGCATGGACTAGAGGATGTGGAACCCCTTCAAGATGCTAAGGACAAAAGGATTGGCTCAAGCTCAAAGCATAAGACTCTACCTTTTACTTTTAGTGATCCAAGATCACATTGAGTCCATAGGAAAGAAAATACTATTAAGAGGGGATGAGGTGTTGCTTAATGGCTTGCTTGCTCAAAGTGCTTAGTGATATGCTCCAAAGCCCTCAATCACTTTCTCAAATCCACATATGTCCCAAACCAAAAGTCAAACTCGGCCCCACCGAAACTTTCTATCCGGTGCCACCGAGTTCTCTTGACATAGCCACTGCCAGAAACCCTAATCAAGTCGGTCTCATCGATGGGATCTCGGTCTCACCGAGATGGGATTGTAATCTCTCTGTTTCCCTTCATAACGTTTCGGTCAAACCGAGATGAGCGATTGGTCCCACCGAGATTGCAATGCAAACTCTCTATTTCCCTTTCGTAATGTTTCGGTCCAACCGAGATGAGCGAATCGGTCCCACCAAGTTTGCCTGACCAACTCTCTGTTTAGCTTATTACCCAAATCGGTCCCACCGAGTTTGTGTAATCGGGCAAACCAAGTTGAGGCTTTACCCTAACCTTAGCACATTGGTCCTACCGAGTTGATCATGTTGGTCCCACCGAAATGCCTAACGATCACATTATAAACTAAATCGGTCTGACAGAGTTCCACGATTCGGTCCCACCGAGTTTGGTAAATTGTGTGTAACGGTTAGCTTTTGTGTGGAGGCTATATATACCCCTCCACCCACTCTTCATTCGTGGAGAGAGCCATTAGAACATGCCTACACTTCCAACATACATTTTCTGAGAGAGAACCACCTACAATTGTATTGAGGTCAAGATATTCTATTCCTACCACATAAATCTTGATCTCTAGCCTTCCCCACGTTGCTTTCCACTCAAATCTTCTTTCCACCAAATCCAAATCCTGTGAGAGAGAGTTGAGTGTTGGGAAGACTATCATTTGAAGCACAAGAGCAAGGAGTTCATCATCAACACACCATTTGTTACTTCTTGGAGAGTGGTGTCTCCTAGATTGGCTAGGTGTCACTTGGGAGCCTCCGTCAAAATTGTGGATTTGAACCAAGGAGTTTGTAAGGGCAAGGAGATCACCTACTTCATGAAGATCTACCCTAGTGAGGCAAGTCCTTCGTGGGCGACGGCCATGGTGGGATAGACAAGGTTGATTATTCGTGCACCCTTCGTGGGTGGAGCCCTCCGTGGACTCGCGCAACCGTTACCCTTCGTGGGTTGAAGTCTCCATCAACGTGGATGTACGATAGCACCACCTACCGGAACCACGGATAAAAAATCTCTGTGTCTCCAAATTGCGTTTGCACACTCCTAGCCCATCCCTTTACATTCTTGCAATTTGCATGTTTTACTTTCTGCTGCTCATATACTCTTGGCATGCTTGGTTGATATGTATTGTGAATGTTAAAACTTGTGCCAAAACTCCACTTCAACTTAAAGAGATTAAAACCTGCAACTTTTCTTGCTTAGAGTCTATTCACCCCCCTCTAGACACCTCTTCTCGATCCTTTCAATTGGTATCAGAGTTTTGGTCTCCATTGCTTTGGTTTAATCACCATTGGAGGAAGATGGATGAGTCTACTTTGGGGAGTCTTTGACATAGAGTGGCTATACTTGATGGAGAGTACTTTCATGAGTGGAAAAAATGAGATGCTTGTGATTTTCAATGAATATCATCTGAACAAGTACATTACTAGCCCTTGTGCACCTCATGTTGATCCTATGCATCCTACTCTTGATGAGTCAATTGGCATGATTCACAATCTTATAACTGTTAATCTTATCACTAGAGGCCTGCCTAGAAACTTGATTTGATGTTTGCCTACTCTTAAGTGTGCCTAAACCATATGGAAATTTCTTGAGGAACGTTTTCCAAACTATTCCTTGCAAAACTTAGATGAAATTCTCCATAAGTCTATTGCCTTGAGTAAGATGAATTCCAATGACCCTAAGTTTGGTGATTGTCTGTAACGCCCCGGATCCGATGCGCCAGTTGTCTGCCAGTTATTCGCCGTTGTTGCCATGTCATTTGCTTGCGTGTTGCATTTTATCATGTCATCATGTGCATTTCATTTTGCATACGTGTTCGTCTCATGCATCCGAGCATTTTCCCCGTTGTCCGTTTTGCAATCCGGCACTTCTATGCCCTCAAGCGTTCCCCTTTCCTCTCCTATTGTGAGCGGGTGCTAAACGTTCTCGGAATGGCCCGAGGTTTGCCAAGCGGCCTTGGTATAGCACCGGTAGACCGCTTGTCAAGTTTCGTGCCATTTGGAGGTCGTTTGGTACTCCAATGGTTAACCGGGTAACCGCAAACCATCCTTTCCCTTTGCAGCCCAACACCCCTTCCAAAGTGGCCCAAAACCCAGCTAACTCCCCTCCATGCTCTCGTTCGTTCGATCATGATCGTGTGGGCGAAAACTGCTCCTCATTTGGACTCTCCTAGCTCCCTCTACCTATATATTTGCACCTCCCCCAAAATTTCGCAGACGAAACCCTAAAATCGCCCTCCGCCGCCACCGGACGCGTCCGCGACGGCCGGACATGTCCGCCGCCGCCGCCTCGCCGGCCTAGCCCGTCCGCTCGCCGCCGGCCACTGTTCCTCCGCGGTCGCCGTGCTCGCCGGCCTCCGCCGCCCGCCGCCGCGGCCTGCCTCCTGGCCCCCGTGCGCCGTCCCGCCTCTCCTCGTCGCCCGGCTGACGCGCCGGCGAGCGCCGCAGCCGCCCTGCGCCGCCATCGCCTGGAGCTCAGGAGAGCTCCCCGCGGCTCCGCCCCGCCGTCCGCCGCCTTCTCCACCGGAATCCGGCCGGATCCGGCCAAATCCGGCCCGGACCCGACCTCTCCGGCCTCCTCCGTCCCTTCCGGTCACCTTCGGTGCCTTGCTCCGGCGAAGCTCCGGCCAGATCAGCCGCCGCCTCGTTTTCCGTGCGAACCCTAAGGTTGACCTCGAGATTTTCACTAAGTCCCCAGATTCGGTAATTTTCATGCCATGTTTGACATGCTGTATCCCCATCTATTATGTAATGTTGATGTAATGATATCCACCTTGCAAAAGCGTTTCAATATGCGGGTCTATCCTTGGTGGGACCTTCGAGTTCCTTTTGGATAGGGTCGCATATTGGGCGTGACATTGTCTATTTGAGCTTACAAATCTTATGCGTGCCAAAGGAGATGTTGGAATTATTAGCAATATTATTTTCAAAGCTATTAGAATTCATAAAGAAGATCATTGTCAAACTCATTCTAATGAATCACCCTCTCTAGGAATTGATCCATCACATGACGATGTTGAACATGGATAATATGATGAGGATGATGATAGTGACTTTGATCTTGATGATGCAATGAAACATTTTGGTCTTATGGCAAATCTTCGGGGATACATGGCAGGAGGAAAGGAATGGGTTCTTGATAGTGGATGTACCTATCACATGACCAGAGATAAAGATATGTTTTGTGAGCTTGCTGAAAACAACGGCCGTCGAAAGTATGTCAATTTTGGTGACAACTCAAAGGGTAAGGTGGTTGGCCTCGGTAAGGTGGCCATCTCACATGACGCTCCATACAAAATGTCATTCTCGTTGAATCTCTTGGCTACAATTTACTTTCAGTATCTAGACTTGCTGATTTCGGTTTCAATGTCCTATTTACTAAAGTAGATTGCCAAGTCTTTCGTAGAGATAATCATAAAATGGTCTTTACCGGTATATGTAGAGGTGATATTTACATTGTTGATTTCACTAAGAAGGCTCAGCCTAGAACTTGCTTAATTGCTAAATCTTCTAAAGGTTGGTTGCGGCATAGACGGTTAGGTCATGTGGGCATGCGTAACCTTGACAAGCTTATTAAAGGTAATCATATCCTTGGCGTTAACAATGTCATATTTGATAAGGATAGACTTTGCAGCGCTTGTCAAGCAGGTAAACAGGTTGGAGGAAGGCATCCCGTGAATAACATCATGACCACAAGGGGGCCGCTCGAGCTACTTCACATGGATCTTTTTGGTCCCAACGCTTACAAAAGTCTTGGTGGAAATTCTTTTGGTCTAGTTATAGTTGATGATTTTTCAAGATTTATGTGGGTGTTCTTTCTCAATGATAAATCACAGGTCCAAAATATCTTCAAAAACTTCACTAGGAAGGCCCAAAATCAATTTGAAGTGAAGATCAAGAAGGTTCGCAGCGACAACGGAACGGAGTTCAAGAATGCAAATGTGGACACCTTTCTTGACGAAGAAGGGATTTCACATGAGTTCTTGGCTACGTACACACCTCAACAAAATGGAGTTGTTGAGAGAAAGAACCGGACACTCATCTAAATGGTGAGAACGATGCTTGATGAGTACAAGACGCTGAAGCACTTTTGGGCGGAAGCGGTTGAGACAGCTTGTCATGCAACAAATCGCTTGTATCTTCACAAGCTACTCGGCAAGATGGCATACGAGCTCCTCACCGGTAACAAACCCCAAGTTGGATACTTTCGAGTATTCGGCTCAAAGTGCTACATTTTTTATAAGCATCGTCGTTCTAAATTTTCTCCTAAATCTCAGGAAGGTTTCCTACTTGGTTATGGCTCAAACTCTCACACTTACCGTCTCTACAATAATTTCACCCGAAAGGTTGAAGAGACGGTAGATGTGAAGTTTGATGAATCTAACGGCTCGCAAGTAGAGCAATTGCCAATTGACGTAGGAGACAAAGACCCTTCGAAAGCAATCCAAGACTTGTCTATTGGCAAGACTCATCCAACGGAGGTGAAGGATAGTACATCGTCTGTCCAAGTGGAAGCTTCCACCTCACGACAAGGTGAACCAAGAGTTGATACAGAAGCATCCACAAGTGGGACACACCAAGATGAAGAAAACGAGGAAGTACACCAAGATGAACATCAACAACCTCCTTCTCCACCACGACAAGAGAACGGCAACCTCAACAATGAAGAAGGCCAAGAAGAAGAACAAGATGAAGAAGATGTTCCACTAAGATCCAAGCAAAAGCTTTCATGAGTTCGAGCAAGAGTCGCCAAAGACCATCCTGTCGAGCAAATCTACAATGATATCCAAATAGGGAGAAACACTCGCTCTAAAACTCGTTGGGCTAACTTTTGTCAACATTATTCATTCATCTCTAGCATTGAACCTATGAAGGTTGAAGAAGCATTGGAAGATCCGGATTGGATAAACGCCATGCATGAAGAGCTACACAACTTTGAGAGAAATCATGTTTGGACATTGGTTGAGAAGCCCGACAACAACCACAACATCATTGGTACCAAATGAGTGTTTCGCAACAAGCAAGATGAAGATGGACAAGTAGTCCGCAACAAAGCACATCTCGTTGCCCAAGGCTACACTCAAGTCGTAGGTATGGACTATGGTGAGACGTATGCCCCCGTTGCTAGACTTGAGTCCATTCGCATCTTACTTGCCTATGCTAATCACCATGATATCACCTCATATCAAATGGACATTAAAAGTGCTTTTATAAATGGTAAAATAGAGGAGGAAGTTTATATTAAGCAACCTCCCGGCTTTGTCAATCCTAAGAAACCTAATCATGTTTACAAACTTCACAAAGCTCTTTATGGTCTTAACCAAGCTCCTTATTGAAAAAGGCTTTGAAATTGGAAAAATTAATTCTAGTCTTTTTACTAAAAGGGTTAATGGAGAACTATTTGTGTGCCAAATCTTTGTTGATGATATTATATTTGGTTCGACTAACCCTCACTTTAGTGAGAAGTTTGGAAAGCTAATGTCAGAGAAGTTTGAGATGTCTTTGATGAGTGAACTCAAATTCTTTCTCGGTTTGTGTTGGGGGGATGAACCCCGGGCAGGCAACAGAACCCGGATCATCTTCAAAAATAGTGGGGGCCACATCGCCCCTCAAACCGGCACGCGCCCGGCCGGGTCGCTCGACCCGGCAAGGCCCACAACCCGGCCAAACTCTCCGACCCGGCAAGGTACACCGACCCGGCCTCAGCAACTGGCGCAAGGCAGCCGAACCCGGCACGACTAAGGCTTCCCCAACAAGCCGACCCCACCCGTGGCATGCGCCGCAATCCAACCACAGGTCAAGCTCCCGTCCTATCCAGGCCGTACGATGGGACGAGAACTCAATCACCGATGACCAAGACAACAGTGCTTCCAACCATGCCTATGGTTAGCCGGAGCATGGCAACAGTGCCCCTTACCTACCCGCTGACTGGGGCTGGCGTGGCAACAGTGCTCCCACCCTCACCACTGATGGCAGCAAGCGGCAGCCTGATGGAGAGCACTGTACGCGACTCGACTCGGTCACGCCCTGACGATCGACAAGACGGCGCACAGTCCCCCTAGGCACGCAGGGCCCGCACCTAGGGGAACCCAGCGAACCACGAGCCCTCAGCGGGAGCCAGCCTGGTATCCCGGGCACCGACAATACGGACCCACCGACTTGGCGTATTACCATTGTAACCCTGGGTGGGTTGATCTATAAAACCCCCCAGGAACCCACGCCCACAGGGGCATACACATATGGCATGTACAAGGTAGCATGTGAGAAACAAATACAAGGGAAAAACAAGCAAGCATAGGACTAGCCACCGAACTGCAACACGGGAGAGAAGGAGCAGCTCAAAGCCTTGGGCAGCTTCCTTCCTCCTCCATACAGATCCAGGAGCAACATTGTACTATCGATCATCCAACCACACTCGGCAGGACTAGGGGTATTATCTCTCCAGAGCGCCCCGAACTTGGGTATGTCCGGCGTCCCGCGCCCGCTCATGCCAACGTCGCCTATGGAGCCCACCAGCGCCCTCGAGCCTCCTCCTCTCTTTAGCCATCCCTTGGCATCTGCCATGCGCCCACCACGATAGTTAGCGCCCACCGTGGGGCAGCTCAAGGAGCTGGATGGGAGCATGCTTCAGACGAGGCCCTTCTCCTACATCGACGAGTCCGTTACGCTGGCAGACAACATCGTCGGCGCGCTTGCCACCTCCTTCGCCATGCTATGCATCTCCGATGCGTTCGCGACCGACGAGTACCCCAGCAAGGTGCTCTGCTACTCCGACTCTCCCCTCTCCCTCGACGATGGCATTGCCGCCGGGGCGATGGACGTCTATGTGGAGGTTTACGTCACCGGCGATAGCGCCTCCTCCTTGTCGAGCAAGACGAGGAAGGTCTTGGAAGCCAGGGGCACTGCGGAACGGACCGAGCCGTCCGATCCGCTGCGCGCTGCGAAGCAGAGCCTCTGCATCCCCATCGGTACCAACGTCGACGCCACCAACATCGCCGAGGCCCGATCTCAGCTCGAGGAAAGGTGCCAGAAGATGCTGGACTTGTCCAAGACACTCGCCGCCACCAAGCGTCACCTAGAGGCCGCTCAGATGGAGCACGACGCTGCCCATGGATTTGCACCCGCCGCGGCCGAGCCAAGCCGGGTCGCCGATGTGCGTACTCGGGGAGGAGCGATCGGCCGGGCCCTTGGCGCCGTCCGAACCGTCTACGAGACCCCAGTGAAGAACATGCGCGCTGTGGAGGCAGCCATGGTCGGCCTGGACCAGCTCACGGGTGAGGAGCTGAAAGAGCGCATCGGGCGGATGGGAGAGCTCCTCCACGCCGCCAACACCCAGCAGGATCGCCTCAACCAGCTCGCCAAGCCGGCGGGATCCGGCTCTGCCCGCCTTGGCGGACCCGGCAAACTTCTGTACACGGCTTCCTCACCGCCCGGCGAGGCGCACTCCGGCCAAGCCTGGACTCTGCGCAACCCGGCCACCATAGCCGCTGACGTCCTGGGCAACGAGACCGAAACGGAGACCCAGTGCGGACCCTGCCAGCATGGCCGGCGTCTGGCTCCAACCGACCCAGCCCCTCGGGGCCTGGCCGCTAGTCGACTCGGCCCGCGCGCCATCGATGATGCCGACGCTCGCAAACGCCTCGATCAGCTCACTCGCTCCCTGGAGGTGGAGGAAAGCGACGCTATCGGGCCGGCGTGCTTCAGCCCACGCATCCAGGAGGAGCCCTTCCCCAAAGGGTTCATGCTCTCCCGCGACACCCCCAAGTACAACGAGACAGTGAAGCTAGAAGACTGGCTCACCGACTACACCACGGCCATTGGCATCACCGGTGCCAATCGCCGTCTCGCCGTGCGCTACGCACCGCTCATGCTACAGGGGTCGGCCCGCACATGGTTGGACAGTCTGCCGATGGGCAGCATCAACGCGTGGTCGACTTCGTGCAGGCCTTTGTCCGCAACTTCATGGGGACCTACAAGCGACCCGGTCGCCCTAGCCAGCTCGCCATGTGCGTGCAGGGGCCGACAGAGACCGGTCACGAGTACCTCGCACGCTAGAACAAGCTCCGAAACAGCTGCGAGGGCGTCCATGAAGTCCAGGCGATCCAGTACTTCGTTAGCGGGTGCCGAGATGGCACCCTCCTCAACCACATGCTCTCACGATCCGAGCCGGCCACCATGGCCGCGCTCATGGTGACGGCGGACAAGTACGCCAACACCGACTCCAGCATGAAGATCCAGCTGGCGCTGGATGAAGCCGGCAAGGCGAAGCCGGTTCCCCCTCCGAAGCTGGCCGGCGAAGGCAGCCGGCAGCAGCATCACCAGAACAACAAGCGCAAGGCCGACTAGCCGGCACAGCGTCATGACAACCGGCTCATCACGGCCGCCAAACCCGCGGCGGACCCGGCGGCGAAGCACCGGCAGACCGGCAAGATGGCATGGCAACCCGCCATGAGTTTCAAAGAAATGCTCGATGCCCCATGCAAGCACCACAGTGGCGCAAGACCCTCCACACACACGCTTCGGCAGTGCGCCATCACCAAGCGCATTATGAGGGGAGACGTCCCGCCTCCTCCGGCTCCGGCTCGAGCTCCAAGCGCGGGACAGCCGCCTCCGCCTCCACCGCCGCCTACCGCTGGCAGCGCGACGCGGAACGACGCCTACCCGGACCAGAACATGCCCTACATCGTCTTCACCAGCCTCAGCAATGACAAGCGCAACGAGCGCCTTCTTTGGCAGGAGGTGAATACCGTCGTCCCGGCCAAGCCAGATTTCATGCACTGGTCGGATCGCCCGATCACCTGGACCCGGGAGGATCACCCGACAGTCATGCCGAGTCCGGGTGGTTATGCCCTCATCCTCAACCCCACCATCACCGCGCGAAGCACACGCACGTTCTCCCGAGTCCTCATCGACGACGGCAGCAGCATCAACATCCTCTACCGCGACACGATCACCAAGCTCGGTCTCAAGGCCGAGGACCTAGAGCCGACCCACGCAATCTTCCACGGCATCGTGCCCTGCCTCTCCTGCTCTCCCATTGGTCGGGTCCGGCTCAATGTCCTGTTCGACGACAGCAGCCACTTCCGACGCGAACCGATATGGTTCAAGGTGGTGGACCTGTCCAGCGCGTATCATTCATTGCTGGGTCGGCCCGTGCTTGCCAAGTTCATGGCGGTTCCCCACTACGCGTACCTGAAAATGAAGATGCCGGGTCCCAAGGGCCTCATCACCGTCACCGGTGACTACCGCAAGTCCATAGAGTGCGCCCGAGACGGCGCCAAATTGGCCGAGTCGCTGGTCATTGCCGAGGAGCGGCGCTAGCTCGACCGGATCATCGCCCTGGCAGGCAAGGCCTCCGCAGCGTCCATCCCGACCCCGGACCCGGCCGACGAGGCCGCCTTCAAGCCCTCCAAGGAGACCAAGAAAGTGAAGCTCAACCCAGAAGACCCCAGCTGCAGCAAGTACGTTGTCGTAGGAGCCCGCCTCGACAGCAAATAGGAAGGCGAGCTCGTCGACAACCGCCGTGAGAATCGGCATATCTTAGCATGGACCCCCAAGGACATGCCGGGTATCCTGAGGAAGTACGCCGAGCACAAACTTCACGTCCGCAAGGACGCCAAGCCTGTCCGTCAACCCCTATGACGATTTTCCGAAGAGAAGAGAAGAACCATTGGTGAAGAGGTCGCCAAGCTTTTGGCGGCCGGCTTCATAATGGAAGTGTTTCACCCCGAGTGGCTGGCCAATCCAGTCCTTGTCCTGAAGAAGAACACGACCTGGCGCATGTGTATCGACTACACCAGCCTCAACAAGGCCTGTTCCAAGGATCCGTTCGCCCTCCCGCGGACCGACCAAGTTATCGACTCGACCGCCGGATGCGAGCTCCTGTCCTTCCTGGACGCTTACTCCGGCTACCACCAGATCAAGCCGGACCCGGCCGATGCCCTGAAGACGTTCTTCATCATGTCCTTTGGGGCGTATTGCTACATCACCATGTCGTTCGGCTTGAAGAACACGGGCGCCACCTTCCAACGTTGCATGCAGAAATGTCTGCTGCCGCAACTTGGCCGCAATATCCACGTGTACATGGACGACATCATGGTGAAGACCAAGCAGCACCTCATGCTCCTCGACGATTTGAAGGAAACATTCGCCAACCTCCGTGAATACAAGGTCAAGCTTAACCCGGAAAAATGCGTCTTTGGCGTCCCGACTGGAAAGCTACTCGGATTCCTCATCTCGGAACACGGCATTGAGATGAACCCGGAAAAGATCAAGGCCATCGAGCGCATGCGCAAGCCGGCTCGGCTGCGCGACGTCCAGAAGTTCACTGGGTGCTTGGCCTCGGTTAGCCGGTTTCTAAGCCAGTTGGGTGAGAGGGCGCTACCCCTGTACCAGCTGATGAAGAAGATAAGCCCGTTCGAATGGAACAGCAAGGAAGACGAGGCCTTCCAAGACCTCAAGCGATGCTCTCCACCGCACCAGTCCTGGCCGCGCCGACCGAGAAGGAGCCATTGTTGCTCTACATTGCCGCAACCTCGTGGGCGATCAGCACCGTGCTGGTGGTGGAGTGACTAGAGAAGGGCAAGATCCAAGCCGTCCAGCGTCCAGTCTACTACCTGAGCGAGGTGCTCTCCATATCCAAGCAGAACTACCCGCACTACCAGAAGATGTGTTACGGCATGTATCTCACCGCCAAGAAGCTGAAGCAGTACTTCCAAGAGCACGTCGTCACCGTCGTCAGCACGGCGCCTATTGGAGAAATCATCGGGTGCCGGGACGCCTCTGGCCAGGTCGCCACGTGGGCGATCGAGCTAGCTGGCCATACCATCCTCTACGAGCCCCGCACTACGATCAAGTCTCAAGCCCTGGTCGACTTCCTCGTCGACTGGACCGAGACCCAGTACTTGTCGCTGTCTCCCGACTCGACGCATTGGCGCATGCACTTCGACGGGTCCAAGATGCGACTTGGCTTGGGGGACAGCATCGTACTGTCATCCTCGAAGGGCGACCGGCTCCGCTACGCGCTCCAGATCCACTTCGCCGCCTCCAACAACATCGCCGAATATGAAGCCCTTGTGCATGGCCTCCGGCTTGCCAAGAACTCGGCATCCAGCGCATTTTGTGCTACGGCGACTCGGACCTGGTGGTGTAGCAGTGCTCCGGCGAATGGTACGCCCGCGACTCCAACATGGCAAGCTACTGATTCCTTGTCTAGAAGCTGTCCGGATCCTTCGAGGGTTGCGAGTTCCTCGACGTCCCACGAGCGGAGAACGAAGGAGCCGACACGCTCGCAAAGATTGCCTCGTCACAACAAGCCATCCCGTCTGGCGTCTCCCTCGAGCACCTGTGCAAGCCGTCCGTCAAGCCATCGCCGGACACCGAGTCCATTCATGTTCCAGACAACCCGGACACACCTCAAGCCAGCCCGGGGGCTGCTGAACCCGGCCCAGGGGCTTCTCAGCTCAACCCGGCCACCATCGACCTAGACCCGGCCATCGCCATCCCCGACCCGGGGGCTCAACCCGGCTCGGGGGCCGCCGACTCGGAACCCACCCCAGTGGCTGTCTACGTCGTGGTTACAACTCCATCTTGGGCCCTCCCAATATCAGAATTTCTGGAGAACGGGGTTCTCCCCATGGACGAGACTGAAGCTCGGCAGGTGCAGCGCCGGGCGTCCGCCTACAACATCATCAACAACGAGCTCGTCAAGCGCAGCTCCACCGGCGTCTTCCAGGGCCGCGTCGAGCATGAACAAGGCATCGACGTCCTCCTCAACATCCACCAGGGCGAGTGTGGGCACCACGCTGCATCGCGATCCCTGGTGGCCAAGGCGTTCCGCCACAGTTTCTACTGGCCCATGGCCCTCGAAGACGCCGAGTCGCTCGTCCTCAAGTGTGAAGGGTGCCAGCGCTTCAGCAAATGCAGCCACCAGCCGGCGTCAGCACTCCACACGATACTGATAGCATGGCCCTTCGCGGTCTGGGGACTCGACATGGTGGGACCCTTCAAAACCGCTCAAGGCAGCATGACGCACCTACTAGTGGCAGTGGAAAAATTCACCAAGTGGATCGAGGTAAGACCAATCAAGAAACCGGACGGGCCAACAGCCATCCGGTGCATCAAGGACATAGCGGTATGCTACGGTATGCCAAACAGCATCATCACCGACAACAGCACCAACTTCGCTAAGGGCGCGCTCGAGCAATACTTCCCTGTCTCCGGCATCCACCTTGACCTGGCCTCCGTTGCGCATCTGTAGTCCAACGGGCAGGTCGAGCGGGCCAACGGACTCATCCTGTACGGCATCAAGCCGCGACTCATCGAGCCACTCATTCGCTCACCTGGCAGCTGGCTCGACGAGTTGCCAGCCGTTCTCTGGAGTCTTCACACCATGCCGAATCGGTCGACCGGGTTCACCCCGTTCTTCCTCGTCTATGGAGCCGAAGCCATCATCCCGACCGACGTCGAGTTTGACTCGCTGCGCGTCACGATTTACACCGAAGCCGAAGCCAGAGAAGCCCGTGAAGATGGCGTCGACCTGCTCGAAGAATCACGCATCTTGGCGCTCAGTCGCTCGACCATCTACCAGCAAGGCCTGAGGCACTACCACAGCAAGAAGATCAAGCCCCTCGCATTCCGCGAGGGCGACCTCGTCCTCCGACTCATCCAAGAGCAGGCAGGCCAGCACAAGATGTCCCCTCCATGGGAGGGCCCATTCATCATTTCCAGGGCCTTGCGCGATCGCAACGCCGACTACCTCATTGATGCACGCAAGTCAAAGAAGCGCAAGAAGGACACCGCTGGTGAAGAAACGACCCGGCCGTGGAACGCGGAACTCCTCCACCCGTTTTATAGTTAGCCGCATGAGTGTACGTATCGTCGCCCTTTGTAAACACATGAAACTATGGGGTCCCCGAACGAGACTCGAGGGCAGCCTTTTGTCGACCAATTAATTGTGTCCCTATTTTTCTGCATCACTATACCACTGAACCCGGCTACCGGTCCGACTCACTCGACCCGGGGGCTCAGGGGCTGGCCGGCTCGGTCGCCACCCCGCCGCCTTACTTGGTGATTCCTGATAAAGTTAGGATGTCGCGGTCCCTCACTTCGCCCTAAAGCCAAAGATCCAGCTTTGGCTGTCGGCTGGCAAGAACAACGGGCCAAAGCTCCTTTACGCTTCATACACTAAGTCAAAGGGCTGTCGGGTCGATCCACCCGGCCCACCATTCATCAAATGAGCAGTCGCACAACCGGCTGCTCGCCAACTGGCTTCGCCGGATTGCCTCCAGTCGGCCCAATGGGTGTTTTGCTCACGCTCAACGTTTCGAAGGACCCGAGTCCTGCGTGCTCCTTTCAAAGAATCGAACTGCTTGTCACGGACCGGAGCCTCGGCCGTCTGACTAGCGGGGGGGGGGGGGACGTTTGAGAAAGGAAAAGCGCATGAAATCGGTCCAAAAACGGAAGGCACAAGTAAAAGCACTCACAACATTTACACAAATATTTAACAAAAGGCCCACGGCCCGAGTTCATTACACCCTAAAAAACCAAGTGGGTGGGTGGACCTGCTACTTAACAATTTTTGCAAAGTATCTCAGGCATCTCCAGCGCCGCGTCGCGAAGTCGACGACCCTCCCCTGGCGGCCTCTGGGTCCGGCGAGTCACCGGTATCCTCCTCGGCATCCACGTCACCGTAGACGCCCATCTCCTCCGAGCTCCCCTCCGGATCTTAGAGAAGCAAGTTGTAGTCGTAGCCATCCACGGCCCTACCGTCTTCCGTCCGCTCTAGATGGAACTCGTCGTGGAAGGCGAACTCGGCGATATAGCTGGCCCGGGAGGCGATCTTGCCGGCTTGCTCTTGCAGCAACCGCTCCGAGCCGGCCCGCTGGCCCATCAACGCATCCAGCTGAAGATCCGGATGCCAAGACAGCGCAAACCAGAGCGCCGTCTCGGCATCGGCACGAGCGGCGGAGACACGCCACTCGCCAAGCCGGTCCGGGCTCATCTCCAACCAGCGCGCCAGGCGCGTGAAGCTGCTCGGCACGACGACGCCCGGCCAAAGGGCCGTAGTCATCGCGGTGCCAGCCCGGGACAGCCGTTCCATCTGCGTTCCTAGGACCTGCGGGCGGGCCTCAGCAGCGGCTATGATCTCCGAGAAGGTCCAGGCCGTTCGCGGATCCGTCCCGAACCCAACGACGCAGGTCGGGTCGCGCTGATAACGGACGGCTTCCTCCGCCAGCCGCTGCGTCTCCGGGAAGGCCCCTGCCACAATGAAAGAAGCAAGTTAGAAGAATGACAAGGAAGGAAGGCCGGGTCCCGACCCGGCAAACTACAAGAAAAAGAACTTACTAGAGAAGGACTCTTCCAGGTGCTGCGCCTCAAGCAACATACCACGCCGCTCCCGCTCCATGGCGCGGTCGCGCTCCTTGAGCGCCTTCTCCAGATTGGCCGCCTTGGCAAGGGCCGCCGTCAGCTTGGCGTCCTTGTCTTCAGCCGCCTTCTCGGCCGCCTCGCGGCGACGGGCTTCGTCCTGACGGGCCCCCTTAGCCGTGGTGACCTGCCCCCGCAGGTGATCCACCTTGGCCTGGAGCCGGCCCTTGTCGTTGGCCAGCTGGACGCGCTGCTGGTCCGCCTCGACCAGCGCCTTCTGCATCTCCACCAACTTGGCGGCCTCCACCTTAAGGAGCTCCACCTCGGCCTCAAGACGGCTCTTGTGACCCGCCAGCTGCTCATGCAACCGGTTGGCCTCATCAAGAGACCGCCGGGCCAAGGCCGCCTCCACCCTCGCCTGTGCTGTCTCGACGCCAAGACGGCCGGTGTCAGCAACGAGCCAGTCATAATGATGGCCGACCCGGAGCAGATGAGAACGCCAGGACAACACCTCGGCTGCGAAAAAGAAGGATTCAGCAGAAGAAAAAAAAGCAAGACTTAAGATTTGGCCCAACTGTTACACAGTTGGCCCGAATCTCGGGGGCTACACCCAGTGGGTGCGCTAGCGCGCCCCCACCAAAAAAGAGCACAAGAATACCTGCAGCAATGTGGAGCTCCTCCTCCTTGGTGCCGAGCTTCTCCACGAGCTCCCGTTGCTTGCCCAGGAGATGGTTGTAGGCAGCAACCCAGAAGGCGTCGAGATGCTGAAGAAAGCAGAATTCAGAACAAGGCCGATGCTCTAAAGATTAGACCCAACTACTACGTAGTTGGCCCTAACCTCGGGGGTACACCCAGTAGGTGCGTTGGCGCGCCCCCACAAAGAAGGAATTACAACGAAAAAAGAGGACTTACCAGAACGGCGCACTCCAGGTCGCGCGTCTGCTCCACCTCGGCCTGGGCGAAGGCCTCAAGCCGCTCCATCCGGCCTCCCAGGCGACGGCTAACAGCGTCCAGCGGCGCCTCCTCCTGGGTCTAAGGCCCGAAGACAGCGGCGCCCCCGCTCCGCGCCGGCTGCGGTGCGGCAGCTCGGCGCCCTCCCTGCCGGGGCACCAAGGCGTGCCCCCCGCTGGCCGCTTGCGACGCGGCCAGCACCTCCTCCGACGCCCCTCTCGGCACCGACGATGACCCGGCCGCCGGGACGCCCTGTGTCACCACCACCGACCTAGCTGCCGGGGTGGCCTCCGGCACCGCTGCCCGTGGTGCCTCCTCCATAGCCAGCGGCGCCTCCAAGGCCGATGCCCGCAACGCCTCTTCCAAGACAACACCACCTCCACCACCATCAGCCCCCGCACGCTCGAACACGTCGGCCCGCGGCGGGGTATCGCCCCCACCTCCATGACCTCCTGGTCGAGGATCACCACCTCAGCCGGCCTCCACGGTTGCACTCCCTCACCAATGACGGCTCAGAGACCATCGCTACCATCATCGTGCCCTCCGGCATCTTGCGCCAGGCCGGCTCCACGCCGGCTCGCGCCCATGCCGCCGTCGCGTCGGTCCAAGCCTGGACCGACGCTGCCTCCAGCTCCGCCTCGGCCCGGTTCCTGTCCCACCAGGCCAAGGCCTCGGCGTCATTCGGGTCCAGGCCAAGGTCCGAGTCGGCCCATCCCTCCACCTTGGCCTGGCCGGCGAGGTCAGACCGGCTCCTGCGGAACGCGGCCCCTTCGGCGGCCGCGGCTTCCGCCGCCGCCCTCCCTAGCGCGATCGGTGACCTAAAGAAGAAGACAGAATGAGCAAAAAAGAAACAAGACTGGCTCAAAAAATCCGGGCGCAAACGAGAAATGAAGCTTACCCCGTCAAGACCGGGACCGGGGTTGGCCTCCCATGCCTACCGCCGCGCTTCTTCTTGGCCGGCCTCCCGGCCCCTGCCGGGTCTGCCGTGCGCTTCGGGGCCCGGGGTCGCGGCGCGACACTGTCTTTTCCATGCGGGCGGCTCGGCGCCGCCCCATGCGAGGACCCGGCTCCGCCCGCGTCGCGGCCTCCCCCGCCCAACGCCACTACACCAATAGCCGGCGTCAGCATCGCCCGCGCCGCGCCGTGATCAGCAATTCAAGACACATGAAGAGAGAAAAACACAGAACTTACCCGCGCGCCGCCTGGCACCGGCGTCAGACTCGGCCACCTCCTCCTTGCCAGGGGCCGCGGGCTCCTTTGGCGCAACCTGCGACGGAGCCCGGGCGTAAGGATGCCAAATCACGTTCAGAAGTACCACCCGCGTCGCATCAGGACGAATGAGAAGGTGTGCCGTAGCAAAGTAAGAAGACCAAACACTCACCTGCGGTGCCGGGTTCGACTCGCTGTACGGCGCCTTGCTGAACTGCCAGTCCTCTCCAAGGTTGGCCTTGGAGATGTCCTTCACGCCGCGCCCAATCTGCTCTGCGGACAGCCGTGTCGACCCCATGCGGTTGGGGTCCTGAAGGTCGATCATTTTGCCGATGAGGAAAGAGCGCCTCTGGAGCGGAAGAACCCGGCGCATGATGAACGCGTCAAGGAGGTCGGTGTCGATGAGCCCCTCCTGCGTCCTTATCACGGTCACCCGCTCGCAGAAGTTGACGATCACCTGCGATGGGCGCCTGAGCGAGTAGCCCCAGTTTGTCTTCGCCCGCGGCGGCGCGATGGCGAAGCGCGGAAGGTTGATGTGGTCCGCACCAAGGTTGCAGACATAGAAGAAGGTGTTCTGCCACTTCTTGGCAGAATCCTCCTGCGGGATCTTGGGGAAATCCGGCCCCGACCGCTTCGAGATGACGGCGGAGCCGCAGTCGGCGAACTCCCCGGAGGATGGGCCCTGCCGCTTCAAGGAGAATAAGCGCGCCCAGAGGTCAATTGTTGGCTCGACCCCCAGGTACCCCTCGCAGAGGGTGACGAAGCCGGAGATCTGGACGATGGCGCCGGTGCCACGATGGTGCGACTGGAGCCCAAAGAACTCCAGGAACGCATGGAAGAACATGCTCGCCGGCAGCCCGAACCCGCGCTCGAAGTGCGTGAGAAAGACCACGGGCTCCTACTCCTCGGGGCGAGGCCTCTGCTCGCCGCGCGGCAGGCAAACGCTGATGTCCGTCTCCCGTGGCAAGTGCCGCGATGCCCGAAGCTGGATGATGTCCTCGGTGGTGACATTTGAGCCCATCCAAGAGCCTGACGGCAGCGCCATGGACGGAAGAAGAAGGAAGAAGATGGATGACAGAGGAAGTTCTGCTTGGAGCAGCGGGCACCGTAGTGCGTCGGTTGCAAAGAGCGGAGCGAGAGCAAAGGGACAGGAGAGCGCAAGCGATAATAACATCCGCCGCCCCCTGCCTCCCGATTTATAACCCTCGGTTCAAACGTGGGGGAGTGGGATCGTCTGCACGTGCCTGTTCCACTACCCGCAATAAGTGCACACGTACACGCGCAGTAACTGCCCAGGGAAGTGCAACGACCCCCGGACGATGCAATAAATCCGCGCGCGTGTGGCCTGTCAGGACCCTCCGGCTTCCGGCCACCATGTGGCGCCCGCTCAAAGCCCGAGGGATTGCCCCAAGATTCGACGGACTCCTCGGTTCCCGCCACGACCGGGATGCCGCGAACCGGTTTCCGAGAAAAACTGGCACATAGTGGGTGTTGCCGGACCCGGCGCTCATAGAATCCGCTTTGCTTAAGGGGGAAACTGCGAAGGCCCACTCATCCGAAGACGGCGGACCTTCAAAGCTTCGGGGACTACTACCGGGTGGATGAACCCCGGGCACGCAACGGAACCCGGATCCTCTTCAAAAATAGTGGGGCCTGCATCGCCCCTCAAACCGGCACGCGCCCGGCCGGGTCGCTCGACCCGGCAAGGCCCACAACCCGGCCAAACTCTCCGACCCAGCAAGGTACGTCGACCTCGCCTCGGCAACTAGCGCAAGGCAGCCGAACCAGACACGACCAAGGCTTCCCCAACAAGCCGACCCCACCCATGGCGTGCGCCACAATGCAACCACGGGTCAAGCTCCTGTCCCATCCAGGCCGTATGATGGGACGAGACCTCAATCATCGATGACCAAGACAACAGTGCTTCCACCAATGCCTATGGTCAGCCAGTGCGTGGCAACAATGCCCCTTACCTACCCGTTAACCGGGGCTGGCGTGGCAACAGTGCTCCCGCCCTCACCGCTGACGGTAGAAAGCGGCAGCCAGACTGAGAGCACTTTACGCGCCTCGACTCGGCCACGCCTAGACGATCGACAAGATGGTGCATAGTCCCCCTAGGCACACGGGGCCCGCACCTAGGGGAATCCGGCGAACCACAAGCCCTCAGCGGGACGCAGCCCGGTATCCCGGACACCGACAATACGGACCCACCGACTCGGCGTATTACCATTGCAACCCTGGGAGGGTTGATCTATAAAACCCCCAGGAACCCACGCCCACAGGGGCATACACATATGGCATGTACAAGGTAGCATGTGAGAAACGGATACAAGGGAAAAACAAGCAAGCATAGGAGTAGCCACCGAACCGCAACACCGGAGAGAAGGAGCAGCCCAAGCCTTGGCCTTCTTCCTTCCTCCTCCATAAAACTCTAGGAGCAACATTGTACTATCGATCATCCAACCACACTCGGCAGGACTAGGGATTATCTCTCCGGAGAGCCCCGAACCTGGGTATGTCCGGCATCCCGCGCCCGCTCATGCCAACCTCGCCTCTGGAGCCCACCAGCGCCCTCGATCCTCCTCCTCTCTTTAGCCATTACTTGGTGTCAGCCGTGCGCCCACCACGATAGTTTGGAAATCAAGCAAACTAAGGAAGGTACCTTAGTCTCTCAAACAAAGTACACCAAGGACTTATTCAAGAAGTTCAATATGCAAGAATGCAAAGGTATGACTACCCATGCCTACTAGTGGACATCTTGATTTGACCAAAGATGGTGAACCAGTTGATCAAAAGGTTTACCGCTCCATGATTGGTTCATTATTATATCTATGTGCCTCTCGTCCCGATATTATGCTAAGTGTGTGCATGTGTGCACGATATCAAGCGGCCCCTAAAGAATGTCATCTTAAGGCTGTCAAAAGGATAGTGAGATACTTAATACACACACCAAATTTTGGCATTTGGTATCCTAAGAGGTCTTTTTTCGATCTTGTTGGTTACTCCGATTCGGACTATGCCGAAGACAAGGTTGATAGAAACTCCACTTCGGGTACTTGTCAATTTCTTGGTAGATCTCTTGTGTCTTGGTCCTCCAAGAAACAAAACTCGGTATCTTTATCCACCGCTGAAGCGGAATACATTGCCGCTGGTTCATGTTGTGCTCAATTACTTTGGGATACCCAAACTCTCAAGGATTATGGGATATATGTGAAACATGTTCCATTGCTTTGTGACAATGAAAGTGCTATCAAGATTGCTCACAATCCCATGCAACACTCTTGAACTAAGCATATTGAAGTTCGTGATCATTTCATTCAAGATCACGTTGCCAAAGGGGACATTAATCTTAAGCATGTTTGCACCAATAAGCAATTAGCGGATATATTCACCAAACCGCTTGATGAGAATACTTTTGCCGTTTGAGAGGTGAATTGAACATCATTGATGCTTCAAACTTGGAGCAGGAACTCCATTTGGATACATGCAAGGCATGAGCCTTTGACTAATCCTTGATATTTCTTTCATGTTGCTATTTATATGTCTTGGATATATTTGCACCCTTGCATGCTATCTAACCCTTGTAGGTACTTGGATGAATCTAAATCTATGAGATTGCAACCCACTCACATCTTGAGCAAATCTCTACATCACCAAGTCTCTACACAATGGTGGTTGAAGACAAGGAAGCATGAAACTCTTCAAACATATCCTTTGACAAATTCTATATTGAGCTTTATGATTGTCATTTTGGATACACAAGTGCTCTTCCTTGCAAGACTAACCCATGTAGGAAGATGAAATCAAATTCCAACTGGTGCTCCCAACTCTTGATGAGCTACATCAACCTTGAGCAAACCACACAAGTTCAACTACATGATCATGATCAACACCACCACCCAAGGTATGTTATTCCATCTTAGAGAAGCTTTACTCCAAGTCTTGAGTTAACGCAACTCAACAAGATGTGAATACATCAAAGTGCTTAAAGGAAAAATGGTAACCCCATTTTGAGCTTGAACGATGAGTATGACCTATGATCAAGTGATCTCACTTGACTCCTAAGTCAATATACTCTAACATAGGTGACATTGTCGCCGACAAATTCTAGATGAAGTTCTCTTGTGTTTTTTTCTGCGCTTTGGCATTTGTATCATGCATATTTGTTTCCCCTTTCAAAAAAAACTTCATCGAGATTTCTTTTCTGTTTCCTTTTGTTCTGCATTCCCCGCATCCAATTCTTTGCAAATCTTTCAGCTAATCCCTTGCAAATCCTTGTGAGATCTTACTTGACTAGTGAGCTAAGGTGAGAAGTGTTTTCTCTGTGATGAACTTGGTCACACTGGTCTGTTGTTTTCGGTCCAACCGAATTCTTTCGATGCAACCAAAGCACACAACTCGGTGCCACCGATTTCACTGCAGGAAAGACAGCTTGCCACTTGTTCCTACACTCTTTTTGATACAGCTCCACTCAATGATTCTTGTCCTCAACCAGCATCACTTTCGACTTGCTGCTTTGTTTTGTGACTCAAGGACCAAACCCATTTGTGACAAAAATCCAAAAGAACCCTTCTTGGAAATTGATGTCAAAGGGGGGGAGAGAGATCACATCAAAGCTTAATCATTTCTAGGGGAGAAAATACTCAGGGGGAGAGAGTTCTTCTACAAGAAGACAGAAGTATCACTTCAAAAGACCTCAGATGCTTGGTGTTCAAGAGGAGAGAAGTCACATGTCTTTAAGAGGGGAAAGACATGTTCATATTTGCTTGTTTGCTTTAGCTCTGTTTCTTTTCTTTGCTCTAATTTTCTGTTCCCTATCTTCTCCCAGTATCCCATGATAGATTCAAGGGGAGCAAGACTTCTAAGGGAAGGAAATCCTTGAATTCATTGCAGATCTTTACCTTTGGGGACATGTCTATATCCAATGGGGTACTCGGTACTCACTCTCTACATGTCATCCTAGTCTTGGTAATCTTGTGGTTTCGTTTGTTTGCTCTGGCTTGTAGGTGTATCTGTGTTATCTAACCTTGTTTACGCAGGTTCATTCCTTCCTAAGCCAACTCAAGACCACAAGGTAAGTATATGCATCACAGTCATGTGTATGAGGATTTCTTGCTGATGTACATACTGTTTGCAAGAAGGACTTATGAGCATGAAGGTACATTTCCGATATTCACATCATTTTCTCTGATGCATATAGCCAAGATACATGTAACACATTGCCTACTCTGTCATGATTATGCATTCACATGCTCCTATATTCCATATTTACATGATTGCATACATGTAGGGGGAGCCTATGCATGTTACATGTCTTTCCAAAGCTTTACTTGTTATTCTCTATATCTTTATCTAAAGCTTTTATGTATGTTGTCATCAATTACCAAAAGGGGGGAGATTGAAAGCACAAGTGCTCCCTGGGTGATTTTGGTAATTAATGTCAACATATCTCTTGTTGGACTAATACTTTTACCTAGTATGTTTCAGATAAGTTCAATAATGGAGTGGCATGGACTAGAGGATGTGGAACCCCTTCAAGATGCTAAGGACAAAAGGACTGGCTCAAGCTCAAAGCACGAGACTCTACATTTTACCTTTAGTGATCCAAGATCACATTGAGTCCATAGGAAAGCCAATACTATTAAGAGGGGATGAGGTGCTGCTTAATGGCTTGCTAGCTCAAAGTGCGTAGTGATATGCTCCAAAGCCCTCAACCACTTTATCACATCCACATATGTCCCAAACCAAAAGTCAAACTAGGTCCCACCAAAACTGTCTATCCGGCGCCACCGAGTTCTCTTGACATAGACACTTCTAGAAACCCTAATCAAGTCGGTCTCACCGATGGGATCTCGGTCTCATCGAGATGGGATTGTAATCTCTCTTTTTCCCTTCGTAACATTCCGGTCAAACCGAGATGAGCGATCAGTCCCACCGAGATTGCAATGCAAACTCTCTGTTTCCCTTTCGTAACATTTCGGTCCAACCGAGATGAGCGAATTGGTCCCACCGAGTTTGCCTGACCAACTCTCTGTTTCGCTTATTACCCAAATCGGTCCCACCGAGTTTGTGTAATCAGTCAAACCGAGTTTAGGCTTTACCCTAACCCTAGCACATCGGTCCTACCGAGTTGATCATGTCGGTCCCACTGAAATGCCTAACGGTCACATTATGAACTAAATTGGTCTGACCGAGTTTCACTATTTGGTCCCACCAAGTTTGGTAAATTGTGTGTAATGGTTAGATTTTGTGTGGAGGCTATATATACCCCTCCACCCACTCTTCATTTGCGGCGAGAGCCATCAGAACATGCCTACACTTCCAACATACATTTTCTGAGAGAGAACCACCTACACTTGTGTTGAGGTCAAGATATTCCATTCCTACCACATAAATCTTGATCTCTAGCCTTCCCCAAGTTGCTTTCCACTCAAATCTTCTTTCCACCAAATCCAAATCCTGTGAGAGAGAGTTGAGTGTTGGGGAGGCTATCATTTGAAGCACAAGAGCAAAGAGTTCATCATCAACACACCATTTGTTACTTCTTGGAGAGTGGTGTCTCCTAGATTGGCCAGGTGTCACTTAGGAGCCTCTGTCAAGATTGTGGAGTTGAACCAATGAGTTTGTAAGGGCAAGTAGATCGCCTACTTTGTGAAGGTCTACCCTAGTGAGGCAAGTCCTTCGTGGGTGATGGCCATGGTGGGATAGATAAGGTTGCTTCTTCGTGGACCCTTCATCGGTGGAGCCCTCTGTGGAATCGCGCAACCGTTACCCTTTGTGGGTTGAAGTCTCCATCAACGTGGATGTACGATAGCACCACCTATTGGAACCACTGATAAAAAGTCGTCGTGTCTCCAAATTGCGTTTGCACACTCCAATCCCATTCCTTTACATTCTTGCAATTTGCATGCTTTACTTTCCGCTGCTCATATACTCTTGGCATGCTTTCTTGATATGTGTTGTGAATGTTAAAACATGTGACAAAACTCCACTTCAACTTAAAGAGATTAAAAACTGCAACTTTTCTTGCTTAGAGTCTATTCACCGCCCCCCCTCTAGACACCTCTCCTCGATCCTTTGAGCATCCAACCATAAAAGTACATGACAACCTCTGCTTCCCTCTGCGAAGGGCCTATCTTTTTTTTGTCTTCTACCTTATCCAAGAGTCATGGTGATCTTCACCTTTCATTTTTACACTTTATCCTTTGGCAAGCACTATGTGTTGGAAAGATCCTGATATATATATATATATATATATATATACATATCTAATTGGATGTGGGTTTTCATAAAGCATTATTGTTGACATTACCCTTGAGGTAAAAGGTTGGGAGGCGAGACTATAAGCCCCTATCTTTCTCTGTGTCCGATTGAAACTTCATACCCATAAGTATCGCGTGAGTGTTAGCAATTGTGAAAGATTAAATGATAGTTGAGTATGTGGACTTGCTGAAAAAGCTCTCATATTGACTCTCTCCGATGTTATGATAAATTGCAATTGCTTCAATGACTGAGATTATAGTTTGTTAGTTCTCAATGAAGTTTCTGATTCATACTCTGCATTGTGAATAGATTGTTACTTTAGCATAAGAAATCATATGACAATATATATATATATATATATATATGTCGTTGTTCTAAGAATAATCATGATGCCCTCATGTCCGTATTTTATTTAATCGACACCTCTATCTCTAAACACGTTGACATATTTTTCGATATCGGCTTCCGCTTGAGGAAAAGCGAGGTCTAAGCTTGGGGGAGTTGATACGTCCATTTTGCATCACGCTTTTATATCAATATTTATTGCATTAATTATGGGCTGTTACTACACATTATGTTACAATACTTATGCCTTTTCTCTCTTATTTTAGAAGGTTACATGAAGAGGGAGAATGCCGGCAGCTGGAATTCTGGCTGGAAAACGAGCAAATATTAGAGACCTATTCTGCACAACTCCAAAAGTCCTGAAACTCCACGAAAGTTAGTTTTGGAATATACTAAAAATATTGGGCGAAGAAAGCACTAGAGGGGGGCACCCACTGTCCACGAGGGTGGGGGAGCGCCCTACCCCCTGGGCGCGCCCCCTGCCTCGTGGGCCACCTGGAAGCCCCCTGATGCCCATCTTCTGGTATAAGGTGTGTTTTGCCATGGAAAAAATCATAAGGAAGCTTTCGAGACGAAGCGCCCCCGTCTCGAGGCGGAACCTTGGTAGAACCAATCTAGGGCTCTGGCGGAGCTGTTCAGCCGTGGAAACATCCCTCCGGGAGGGGGAAATCGTCACCATCATCATCACCATTGATCCTATCATCGGGAGGGGGTCAATATCCATCAACATCTTCACCAGCACCATCTCCTCTCAATCCCTAGTTCATCTCTTGTATCCGATCTTTGTCTCAAAACCTCAGATTGGTACCTTTGGGTTACTAGTAGTGTTGATTACTCCTTGTAGTTGATGCTAGTTAGTTTATTCGGTGGAAGATCATATGTTCAGATCCTTAATGCATATTAATACCCGTCTGATTATGAACATAAATATGATTTGTGAGTAGTTACGTTTGTTCCTGAGGACATGGGAGAAGTCTTGTTATAAATAGTCATGTGAATTTGGTATTCATACAATATTTTGATGAGATGTATGTTATCTTTCCTCTAGTGCTGTTATGTGAACGTCGACTACATGATATGTCACTATTGTTTGGTCCTGGAGGAAGGCATTGGGAAGTAATAAGTAGATGATGGGTTGCTAGAGTGATAGAAGCTTAAACCTGAGTTCATGCGTTGCTTCGTAAGGGGCTGATTTGGATCCATTTGTTTCATGTTATGGTTAGGTTTACCTTAATTCTTCCTTCATAGTTGCGGATGCTTGTGAGAGGGGTTAATCATAAGTGGGATGCTTGTCCAAGGAAGGGCAGTACCCAAGCACCGGTCCACCCACATAAAAAATTATCCGAGTAAGGAACGCGAATCATATGAGCATGATGAAAACTAGCTTGACGATAATTCCCATGTGTCCTCGGGCACACTTTCCTTTATATAAGAGTTTGTCCAGGCTTGTCCTTTGCTAAAAAAAGGATTGGGCCACCTTGCTTCACCTTGTTTACTTTTGTTATTTGTTACCCATTACGAATTACCTTATCACAAAACTATCTGTTACCGATAATTTCAGTGCTTGCACAGAATATCTTACTGAAAACCGCTTGTCATTTCCTTCTGCTCCTCATTGGGTTTGACACTCTTACTTATCTAAAGGACTATGATAGATCCCCTATACTTGTGGGTCATCAACTACCATGTAGCCTTCTAATTGAAAACCCTACTCTACCATCTCATGTGTTCTAGAAGTATCTATCCACATGCTTATCCGATACTCTAATAAAAAGAGGCTAGAACAATCTAGATTCTAGAGAGGTAAGAACCAAGTTGGATCTTGTCCAGTATGATTCTAGAAAAGTAAATACATATTCAAATCTATTTTTCCATGCTTTATATATATATATATATATATATATATATATATATATATATATAAGTGACGTGCAAAGCACGTACAATTTACTAGTACTAACAGCATGCAAACCCTTACTTAACTTGATGACTAACTACCTTATATGTGTTGCAGGGAAATAATGGAAGCATTGACATTTACAAGATGGTACTAACTATTATACCTCGCCTTTTTTATTCCTTTGCCCCATTTCCAATATAGAGAAGATATTTATGCACATCCTTGTTTTCAGGTCTTTCCAAATCAGTTCACTGATGATTACCTCTCAAACCACATTTATGGCAGGGGGCGAGGAAAGTTTTCATACAACACCCACGGTTCAATATTGAAGTGTTCCTGAAGAGGATGAAGGATGGACGGTCAATTATCCACAGGCATTGCCCTAAATTTGCAAAGACCTTCAACATGAATGAAGGCTCAATATTTGCCTTTCGCTTCAGCAGTTTTCCAGATGAGATGCATCTTTCTATGTACCGTCTATGAAGCTAATTTCGAAAGGTTCTAGATGTTGCATGTGAAACTTGGTGTTGGTGCAGTTGTGTAATGCTATCCCGAAATTACAACACGCGCGAAAACTCCCTCCAGTTGCCAAATCCCGACACACAAAATCCCTCTTCTAACCCTGAGCTGAAAGGGCTGCTAGTTCAGATCGGTGGGGGTACTTTTGTTACACACCCTACATTTTGGACAAGCGCGTCACTAAGTCATGGTTCACCCCCTCCCATCGCCTCCTTTTCGCCATTCAAAATCCCAGGCCTCCATAACCTCTCCGTTCCAGCCGCGAAACCCCACCCTCGTCCGTCCGTGACCTCACCGCTGCCCAGCCGGAGCCTCTTCCCCGATGACATCATCCACTGCAACAGCTCGACGTCCCTCGTCCACTTCCCCGGATGAGGATCCTTGTCCATCTTGTCGTCCCGCTGGTTCAGCCGCCCCGTCCTCCACCTCCAAGGAGCTGCTCCGACAATCGCCTCGTCTATCGCGGCTGCTCCATCCCCACAGCGCCGCCTTAGCCTGCTCCATCGGAACTGCAGTATCCTCCCCGACTCCTCGGACGAAGCCGAGGCCTACTCGGCGCCACCAAAGAGGTTGTACACTCATCACATTGCACCTTCTCCATAACTCGACCTCCCAGCGCCGACGGTGCTCCATCCCACACCCCCATGGAGCGGCTACGTTGACGCTGGTGCCGCAGGCAACATCTTCATGGCGGCTCTCCCCTAGTGTGAGGCCCCTTCGGCGGCGGCGGCCATACCAGCCGGATCTGCTGCTACTGCTCTGGCTCTCGCTCGCTCGCTCGCGCTGCTGCTCCTGCTGCGGCTCTCGCTCGCTCGCTAGCCCAGCTGTTGCTGCTCCGGCTCTCGCTCGCTCGCTCGCGCTGTTGCTGCTGCTCCGGCTCTCGCTCGCACTGCTGCTGCTACTCTGCCCCTCACTCGTGCTGCTGCTCTGCTTCGATTTAGCTACATTTTAGTTGATTTTCAGGGGGTGGGGGGGCTCGCCGGAGTTAAGGAAGAACCACCCGTAGCGGGGATGGGGGCTTGTCGGAGAGGTGCCCTAGTATCTATCTTAGGGTTCAGGTTGGGGGCGGGGGACGTAAAGGGCTGGCCGGGGTGGTAGCGGACCGGCGGTGGGGACTTGTCTCGGGCCGACGAGGCGGCGCTGGGGCCGGAGGTTCGGCCGGTGGTGACTGGCGGCTCAGGGGGGTGCAGGTTGAAGATGAACTGCATGTCCTCCCTAAACTACATGTCAAGTGCCTCTCTACTACCATTGCGTTTAGTTTCGAGAATAACATTCAGATTTCACAGTAAATTTCAGTTTCGACAGTTAAGTTTAGAGTCAACAATTTTTACCTCATCTGTTGTAGTCAGGTGGTTTTTGGTGATGTGAATTTTACATCTAGTTTATATCATCTATTTGAGATTGAGGGAGTCCTGGATTAGGGGATGTCCGGATGACCGGACTATAACCTTTGGTCGGACTCCTAGACTATGAAGATACAAGATTGAAGACTTCGTCCCGTGTCCGGATGGGACTTTCCTTGGCATGGAAGGCAAGCTTGGCGATACGGATGTGTAGATCTCCTCCGATTGTAACCGACTCTGTGTAACCCTAGCCCTCTCCGGTGTCTATATAAACTGGAGGGTTTTAGTCCATAGGACAAGCAACAATCATACCATAGGCTAGCTTCAAGGGTTTAGCCTCTCTGATCTCGTGGTAGATCTACTCTTGTACTACCCATATCATCAATATTAATCAAGCAGGAGTAGGGTTTTACCTCCATCGAGAGGGCCCGAACCTGCGTAAAAACATCGTGTCCCTTGTCTCCTGTTACCATCCGCCTAGACGCACAGTTCGGGACCCCCTACCCGAGATCCGCCGGTTTTGACACCAACATTGGTGCTTTCATTGAGAGTTCCTCTGTGTCGTCATCTTTAGGCCCGATGGCTCCCCCGATCATGAACAACGATGCGGTCCAAGGTGAGACTTTTCTTCCCGGACAGATCTTCGTATTCGGCGGCTTTGCACTGCAGGCCAATTCGCTTGGCCATCTGGAGCAAATCGAAAGCTACGCCCCTGGCCATCAGGTCAGGTTTGGAAGATTGAACTACACGGCTGACATCCGCGGAGACTTGATCTTTGACGGGTTCGAGCCGTAGCCGAGCGCGCCGCACTGTCACGATGGGCATGATCTAGCTCTGCCGCCGAATAGTGCCCAGGAGGCCGCCCCAGTGTCCGGTCCGGCCCTTAGCTCGGAGCCGACCGCGCCAATCGAGGATGGGTGGCTGGACACCGCCTCGGGGGCTGCAATCTCTATGGCGATCGAGCCGAACACCAGCCTCATCCTTTGCGAAGCTTGTGACTCCAAGGAGCCGGACTCCTTTCTGGACTCCGAACCTTCCGCGCCCCTGTCGATCAAACCCGATTGGGCGCCGATCATGGAGTTCACCGCCGCAGACATATTTCAGCATTCTCCCTTCGGCGACATTCTGAATTCACTAAAGTCTCTCTCTTTATCAGGAGAGCCCTGGCCGGACTATGGTCAGCAAGGTTGGGATGCGGACGACGAAGAAATTCAAAGCCCACCCACCACCCACTTCGTAGCCACTGTCGATGATTTAACCGACATGCTCGACTTCGACTCCGAAGACATCGACGGTATGGACGCCGATGCAGAAGACGACCAAGAACCAGCGCCTATTGGGCACTGGAAGGCCACCTCGTCATATGACATATACATGGTGGACACCCCAAAAGAAGGGAATGGCTATGGAACAATGGAGGATGACCCCTCCAAGAAGCAGCCTAAGCACCGGCGTCAGCGGCGCCGCTCTAAATCCTGCCAAAGCAAAAACGGCGATTCCGGAACGGGAGATAATAACACCCCGGACAGTGCCGAAGACAACCCCCTCCAGCAGGATTCAGCACAGGAGGATGGAGAAGCCAGCCCTCATGAGAGAGCGGCAGACAGGGAGGTAGAGGACGATAATTACATGCCTCCCTCCGAAGACAAGGCAAGCCTCGACGACGACGAATTTGTCGTGCTTGAGGATCCCGTCGAACAAGAGCGTTTCAAACGCAGGCTTATGGCCACGGTGAGCAGCCTCAAGAAAAAACAGTAGCAACTTAGAGCTGACCAAGACTTGATAGCCGACAGATGGACTGAAGTCCTCGTGGCCGAAGAGTATGAACTCGAACGCCCCTCCAAGAGCTACCCAAAGCGTAGGCTGCTACCTCGATTAGAGGAGGAAGCACCTAAACCTACATCATCGGTGCAGGACGCGGCCGATCGGCCACCTCATGGCCGCGACAGAGATGCCTCTCGACCATCCACTCAAGCCGCACCCCGGTGTCGCTCAAAAAACACCAAGGCACGGGGAAATGCACCAGACCTGTGAGACATATTGGAGGACAAGGCAAGGCAAACAAGATTGATCTACGGATCGCGTGGGCGCCCCACGACATGTGATGATAACCGTCACGCCTTATATGGCAAATACGGCCAGGCCGAACACAGCAGACAAAGCTCATTTGGGCTACATCGTGATATAGCCCAGTACAGAGGCGCCGCACACCCACTATGCTTCACAGATGAAGTAATGGATCATTAAATCCCCGAGGGTTTTAAATCCGTAAACATCGAATCATAGATGGCACAACAAATCCCGCGGTATGGATCGAGGATTATCTCCTTCATATCCACATGGCCCGTGGTGATGATCTACACGCTATCAAATACCTCCAACTCAAGCTTAAAGGACCAGCTCGGCATTGGCTTAACAGCTTGCCAACAGAGTCAATTGGTCGCTGGAAGGACCCGGAAGCCGCATTCCTCGACAATTTCCAGGGCACCTATGTGCGACCACCAGACGCCAATGACCTAAGCCACATAATTCAGCAGCTAGAGGAATCGGCCAGACAATTCTGGACACGGTTCCTAACCAAGAAAAATCAAATAGTCGACTGTCCGGACGCAGAGGCCCTCGCAGCCTTCAAACATAACATCCGTGATGAATGGCTTGCCCGGCACCTAGGACAGGAAAAGCCGAAATCCATGGCAGCCCTCACAACACTAATGACCCACTTTTGCGCAGGAGAAGACAGCTGGCTAGCTCGTAGTAATAACATGACCAAGAGCCCTGGTAATTCGGATACCAAGGACAACAATGGCAGGTCGCGTCGCAACAAGCACAAGCGCCGCAGTAACGGCGACAATGCTGAGGATACGGCAGTTAATGCCGGATTCAGAGGCTCTAAACCCGGTCAGCGGAAAAAGCCATTCAAAAGAAATACTCCGGGCCCGTCCAGTTTGGACCGAATACTCGATCGCTCGTGCCAGATACACGGCACCCCTGAACAACCAGCAAATCACACCAACAGGATTGTTGGGTGTTCAAGCAAGCAGGCAAGTTAAGTGCCGAAGACAGGGACAAGGGGCTGCATAGCGATGACGAGGAGGAGCCCCAGCCGCCGAACAATAGGGGACAGAAGGGATTTCCCCCACAAGTGCGGACGGTGAACATGATATACGCAACCCACCTCCCCAAAAGAGAGCGGAAGCGTGCACTCAGGGACATATATGCGTTGGAGCCAGTCGCCCCAAAGTTCAACCCGTGGTCCTCCTGCCCGATCACTTTTGATCGAAGGGACCACCCCACTAGCATCCGCCATGGCGGATTTGCCGCATTGGTTCTAGACCCAATCATTGACGGTTTTCACCTCACTAGAGTCCTTATGGACGGCGGCAGCAGCCTGAACCTGCTTTATCAGGATACAACGGTAAAAATGGGCATAGATCCCTCAAGGATTAAACCCACAAAGACGACCTTTAAAGGTGTCATACCAGGTGTAGAGGCCAACTGCACAGGCTCAGTTACACTCGAAGTGGTCTTCGGATCCCCGGATAATTTCTGAAGCAAGGAGTTAATCTTTGACATAGTCCCGTTCCGCAGTGGCTATCACGCCCTGCTCGGACGAACTGCATTTGCAAAGTTCAATGCGGTGCCACACTATGCATACCTCAAGCTCAAGATGCCAGGCCCTCGAGGAGTCATTACGGTCAATGGAAACACCGAACGCTCTCTTCGAATGGAGGAGCATACGGCGGCCCTCACAGCGGAAGTACAAAGTAGCCTCTCAAGGCAACTCTCCAGTCCGGCTATTAAACGTCCGGACACCGTCAAGCGCGCCCGGAGTAACCTACAACAAGACCGCCTGGCACGTTCCGAGCAAGCGTAGCAGTGCGGCCCCAACCCAAGCCCTCACGAAATTGCGAAACCAGTACCACGCATCCATAATTACGCCCTGGAAATACCATGGGCATAAGGGAAGGGGCACAACCACGGCACGCCCAAAATGCTGTTCAACCACACTAGGGGCTCCCGATTTGTCATTTATTTTTCTTACTTTCAGGACTCTACTCTTCGGCAGGCCTGTCCGGCAGTACAATCGCTGAACACACGATGCAATAGCCAGGGAGGCAGCAAGCTACGTCGAATGTCCAGGTGGTCTCTATGCCGAGCTAAATACCTGTCTTACATAAAGTCTCGCAGCTTGCCCCTGGAGGGGGACATGTCAAATAATCCCATCTCTTGCTTATCGCACTATTTGTATCGTCCTGCTTTCACAGCAGCCTTTTAATAAACAATACATAGCTCTTGTCTATTATTGCATTCATTTTTATGTAAATATGTTCAGTTATGACATTATGCAACCGTACACTTTGGTACAGCCAATACACCACGGGCTTAAGTACCCTAGAATATGGTGTGAGAAGTCCAAACACTCTTACAAGTGCGGCACCCTGAACTTATAGCACTATATGCATCGGCTCCGAATCATGTCTTGGGTCAATAGTTGGTTTGCCCGGTTCCCATGTTTTGGTACCTTACGTTCCGTTATATCGGCTAAGGTGGCGCTGGGAGAACTACTGCGATTGTGCCCCAGTTGAGCTAGGTTAAGCACCTCAGTAGAGAAAGCTAAAACCGACCGTCATGATAGGGCGAGAGTCGGTTGCTGTTCAAGAGGTTTTCGAGTCCCTAAAGACTTATGCCGCTTAGAGCGAGGAGCTGGCTTTGTCCGGCCTAGGCGTGGATTGCGCCCCGAACTCGGTCTTCCGAATACTAGGGGCTTTGCCGAAATTTAAAATTATAGAATTCTATGGCTAAGTGAGAGTGATAAAGCATTATAGTCCGATTGCCTTCTTCGTTGTGTTGAGCGCCTCCCTCGAAGGACCCAAGAATGGGAACAAGAGCGCTCAGGTTTATCCCGAACACCCCAGCACTCTTGGCATGGGGGTAGAAGCCGACGACTCGCCATCTCTCAGATTTAATAAACGACCGCACATAAGGTAATATTTTAAATTCAAAAAGCATTGCTTAGCGCATATGAACAAGTTTTTAGCGCACAGGATAACACGAGCGAGTTTACTCAAAAGTTACATCCTTGGAACACTCATTCTCCACAAGGCAGGCACCCTTCAGGACGCCCTCATAATACAACTCAGGCTTGCGATGCTCCTTCCCCTCCGGTGGCCCATCTGTCACTAGCTTCTCAGCATCCATCTTGCCCCAGTGTACTTTAACACGGGCATGGGCCCTACGGGCGCCTTCGATGCATACGGAGCGCTTGATGATTTCAAGCCATGGACAGGCATCCACCAACCGCCTCAGCTTATGGAGCTCGACCAGCTTCTTCAGCTGGTCGCTCAAGGGCATCGGGTGTCCGGCCTCAACATACTGGGACCAGAACACCTTCTGTGCCGAGCTCCCTTCCTAGGCTCGGTAGAATGCGGCAACGTCGGACACACTGCGGGGCAGATTTGTGAATGCTCCTGGATAGCTCCGGACTCGGGTAAGTAACAAGTAATTCACTTTCACGTGCTTGCTTTGCATAAAGAATGCCTTACCCGCCGCTATCTTCTTCATTGCCTCAATTTCCTGGAGGGCTTTTTGGGCTTCGGCCTTGGCAAATTTGGCGCTCTCAAGGACCGAGGCAAGCTCGGACTCTCGAGTCTTTGAGTCAAGCTCCAAACTCTCGTGTTTTTTCACAAGAGCTTGGAGCTCTTGCCGCACCTCCGCCACCCGCACCTCCTGCTTTTCTCGCTCGGTGCGCTCCACGGACGCATTGTCTTCGTCCTTCAACAACGCTTCCTTCAGGGTCGCCACCTCGGTTGTGGCCCCTGTAATACTCACGTTGGTCCTGTCATTATTTGCAACCAGATCTTTTTATATACTTACATAAGGTATTACTTACCTTCCTTGTCCTCGAGCTGCTTCTTGGCAAGGCCGAGCTCATTCTCGGACCGCTCGAGGCTCTACTTCAATGCACCGACCTCCGCAGTCAGCGCGGCAGAGGTCAGCAGTGCAGCCTGCATTCCCATATTGACATACTTATGTTAGACTCCTGCGTATATCTTTTTAGATCCTCAGTCCCGCTTTTCTTTCCGAACACCAAACTGAGCATTAGGGGCTACTGTCTATGCGGTAATATTTTTACATGTCTTAAATACATATCTCAAAGCCTGTTAGAAGGCTGGCGCATGCTTCTGTTAGCCCGCTCTTGGCGGACTAAACCTTCTGGATCACCGCACTCATAATAGTGTGGTGCTCCTCGTTGATGGAGGCGCCGTTAAGCATCTCCAGCAAATTATCCAGCACCTCCGGTTGGACAGAGGTCACCGGCGTCGTAGGCTTGACCTTCTTGTGAGGGGGGCGCCTGCAGGACTCCGGAACCATGGAAGGTTTCGGTGCGGTGTCCGGCCCAGGGCCGGACTTAGAGCCCTTTGGGGTCTTATCCCCTTTGCGCCTGGAGTCCGGGAGGACGCTTTCGGCGCCTCCAGGACCACCTCCTCCTGGCTTTGCCCCTTTTGGGACTCCACCTCGGCATCATCCGTAGGGCGAGGGGAGGTAGCAGTCGGGAGTGAAAGACTATTCACATCCGACGAATCCAGGGAGCCGCTCGATGAAGCGTCGAGCCGGGCCTTAGGCGGACTACATGATTATATTTGGCGTCAGAAGATATTGTGCAATAAAGGAACGCCATGAGTTATTCTGGTATTCGGATACTTACAATTTTGCCAGGGGCTTGGCCCT